>NC_044495.1:22354710-22587210 GCF_902362185.1 Chanos chanos
ACAGATCACACAACCTGTTCTAACAATTCATGCAAATGAGGTTATCTATAGTCAGTTACTGATCCTCATGATGTCCTTGACTCTACATTAAACTGAACACTAAATGACTGACATGCAAACAAATGCAGACAGTATACTGATCTATGGCAAACAGAAAGAGCCCACTCACACGCGATGTGAAACACAGAACAGCCTGAACATAGCCTAAAGCTGGTAAGAGCCACTACACATGTAGGAGCAACTCTGTAGGGGGCTGGCAACTCAACTTGTAGATCCTCAGCTTCAGAGAATCACATTTTTCAGAATAAATAAATAAATAAATAAATAAATAGAGCAGCGCTGACAGTTTTCAGTAACTGAGTTCTTCAGTAATAGTAACAATTCAGTAAGATTCCTCGTAGAGACACTTCCTCTGTTCTAGTTTTAATCTAACACAATTGATTCCTTTACTCAGAGGCTCCTTAGGACACTGATGAACTGAAACACAGATATGTTTCTGCTGGAGCAGAAGACTTCACACTGTGTAGCCCCTCCTCGACAGGCTTGTCATATAACATAGCCTTCCTCTGGGTAACGAGCAGCAGAGCTCTTGGATGGCTGTAAGAACCCAGTCTTAGAGGCCTGTCTTGAGAGAAGCAGGCAAGGTTTGATCCTTCACGTCGGATTACAATGAAGACCTGGCTAACATGCCCTGATATTGGAAAACTGCTCCACATCAAAACATAACCCTGAGGCTTATAAAGGTACACTTCATGCTTCAACAGAAAACAGGTGTTTTTCTGCCTGCCACTGGTTTCAGAGTCTTTGAATATTGTTTTCTTGGGTTTCATAGCTCTGGAAGAATGTAGGTGACATGGCTTGTGGATTGGGATTGGCTGCAGACAGGTTTTGATGTTAAAAAACAATAAAAGTTTGGAATTGCTGGGGTTGATATTGATTTGAGTAGCTTTTGTTTTAAACAGGGGTTTCATTGTTGAGTCAATAGCGCGTGGTCAAAACCTCAACTCTGTCCTAACGGCACAGGCCTGTTTCTGTGATGCATATACACAGTCCATAAACACACGCAGGCAGCCTACTTTACCTGCACATGGCCTGTTTTTGGTCCTACTGGCTGCACTAAGCCTTGCTGTGGGACGTGTCGCTGTGCAGCGTTCTTGTCGAAAGTCCACAGAGCTTGCCTAACACTAATCTTTCTTACCAGCTGTGGTACACACACACACACACACACACACACACACACACTTAAAAACACACAGACATGCACACACAAGTCACTAGCCTCTTTCCTCCTCACTCTTATCTTTGACAGACAATTGGTGAACCACGCATGAAAACATTCAACTGTTAACATCCAAAGTTCAAAACGTACATAGTAGCCCATTTTTACTGCATTTTCACTCTGGCAAAGTGGTTCAAATGTCCCTTCCTCGCTCGTTTATATGTGTCAGCGCTTGCATCACATCTAAATGATTGCACCGAACACTGAAGCAAGCTCATTCGATGATCCTTTACCATGGTTACAGAGTGATGCCCTCTGCTGTAAGTAAGATGAACTGCTCTTAGAGATGCAAAAGTGTAAAATCATTCTACTTGATACAAAAAAAAAAGGCAAAAATCTTGAGACTAAGAATGAAAAAGCAAAGTGCAGTACTCCTGTAAAATGCAAAGGAATTGCAAGACTGCATAGCAAGCTCACACTTTGGAGTGATGCACTTTGGTGTCGTGTTGGGGCTAAAGCTTTTCTGAGAGACGTTTGGGAGCACCCTCTGAAGAGTTGAATGGTGTACTTTTACAGACACATTGTGTAATATGATTTGAACATGTAACATGATTTCCATATATATACTTTTAATGTCTTGCCTCATGTTTTGTAACTTGTGTGTGTGTATATATATATATATATATATATACATACATACACACACACACACACACACACACACACATATATATATATATATATATATATATATATATATACACACACCGTTCTTAACTATCTGCAGAACATCATTGCATTCCACACTGTATCCCTTTCTTTCCCTGGCCCCTCTTTGTCTCCCTCCATTCCTCAGAGTCAGGAAAGGTGCTGCCATGTGCTATTTCATGTATACGTTAACTGTAAGGCACCGGCGTGGAGACATCATTTCTCTGCATGAAAGCTGCTGTTAGCCTTGGCTAAAGGGGCTTTAATTAATTTAGGAAGCAAGCGAGGAGAGACCGTACAGCTCCCCAACACAGCCAAGGACACGCTCACACCATCTGTCCGCAGACACTCCTGAGCCACTGCTAATCTAAACACAAACTCACATGCATTCCTTTTCTTTCACTACGGAAAAAAGAAAGAGAAAATGAGCCAGGCACAGAGAGAGACGGCTGCAACTGACGCCCCCGGTAAGATCCTCCAGGGTGAGGTTGACAGGTGTGTTACTCCCCACCACAGCAAGTCATAAAGAACAACCTCAAACAAGCCGAGAGGTATTTTACCCCACACTGCTTTGTATGCTCACTCTATCCCATCTCCAGTCAAACGCAGACCAAAGCTGCTCAGAGGCTTTTCATTTCACTGGTACTCACGTTTTCCAGACCTCCCAGTGAAAACACTGCTCCACACTTTTGAGGAGTGGCAGAGCAGACACAGGATGTGAAAGAGTAAATAACAAACGGGAATTAGAAATGAGGGGATTAGAAAGATAGGGGTGGTCACTGAAGATGGTGGCTGAAGATGTGACAGTTCAGTTGTCTGAGGTGAGTTTAAGTCTTACCTGCACCAGTCCATCCTCTCTACCCAGTGCCACGGTCAGAGGCTGTCTGCAGATGCAGGTACATCGAATCCTTGATTCTAGCTCCTCAGACTCAAACATCACTGATCCTGTCGTCCCACTCCGCACCTTCTCACCCATGCAAGCAAAGAAAACCAAAACTACCAATTAGTCATCAGTAAATAATCATTAAACCTGGTTCAGTGATGAAGCATTAAAAAATGACTTAACTCTTACCCTCAGTCATTTCGGTATACTTTACGTACTTGACAATGTGTTTTTGTTTTTTCAAAAAAGCCACACACGCACAGACAAACATACGTGTCTGTAAGCCAGTTGTTCCCAATGCCCTCCCTCTCTTTTAAGGTGGTATTACATATACACGTACACATACAAGATGCGTGAATTTACTCCGGTCATGTATTACCTGCAATCGATTTCTGTTGTCGGCAGCAACTACAATTATGTCGCCATTATCGAAAAGCACGTCGGAGTCTCTCTTCAGTGACACGGCAGAGGACGTGTGGACCTTCTGGGTCTCCCACAGCTACAGGTGACATCACAAGTGTTAGTGTAGGAGGGTAAGGTCTTATCCACAAAACGCAGCACTCAAAAAAAGATATGCTACAGCTACACGGTACTTGGATTCCTCTACGTCAAGTCTGACGCCACGGAAACACTGAGACATGGTTATTATATAAATCACACACAAAATGAAACAACAGGTTAAACATTAAGCATTAAAACACTGTATATCCTATAGACATCATGGGGTAAAAATTGGCAAGAACAGTGGAGAAAAAGGAAAAGATGTGAAAAGATCTGAGCGCTTACTCGGATAGTCTGATCGTCAGAAGAAGAGAGGAGAAGTGACCCATCTGGAGAAAACTGAACACAGTGAACCCAGCTCAGGTGACCACCGCAGTCTGCAACCTTCTTATTGGCCTCAAAGTCCCAGAGCTGAGAGGACAGACACTTAGAGTTAGCGTATCTGACAGTCTCACGAGTGGATAATCTGAGTGTAGAGATGCTAAAGGTTCTGAAAGAAACTCCTTATGGCTCACAGCACGAATACTAAAATAGAGCTGAAAAATCTGCGTAGCTTAACAGTTTCACAGAATAAGGTGAACAATATTGCTCAAATTTGAAGATGTAGGTTACCGTTGTACGCTATCTTTAAGATTTTAAAGCGAGAGACAAAGTAAAACCCTAGGTTTAAATTCTAGGTCAGCAGTATATGTTGACTACTTTTTTGGCCTACCTCCACAGCATAGTGTGAGAGAGCGATGGCCACCAGCTGGCTGCGGGGACAGGCGTGGCAGTACTGCACTGTGCTAAGACGACTCGTCCTGATCTCCAACAGCATGTCCCCTGTTTCCACCTCAAACACCTACACACCACAAACACAAGAGCACTTTAACAAAGCAAAGAACATGTCCAGGGCTTTTTCACATGAAAATTAAAATATCACCAAGGAAGTTACAGCAAAAGTCTGCCCCGGGAAGGCAGCGGACAAAGCGAGGGAAAGACTACAGTGTGTACAGGAAATACAAATTGTATCTTTATACAAACACTGGTAGTGGGGATTGAGTAATCCAAGACTATAAATTGTATTTTACTCTGAGCATCTACACATTCACACCAGTTAAGACAAAAAAAAAAACAAAAAACAAAAAAACCAACCTAAGATATATCATGAAAGATACATTGTTCATGGCAAATATAGAGCAGGTGTAAAGTGGAAAATGCATATTGGCATGTCCATAAATTACTTTAAAAAGGCCTAATTCAACAAAAATGAGGGGGTGTGATAACTTCTCTGAACTAACAATGTGCACAAGTTATCATCAGACATAATGGACATAATGAAATGAGTAAATAACACGCAGGGTCAGTAGCCCTCGGACAGAGAATGCATAATCTACACAACCAATCAGGAATGACAGCAGGAGGGCTAACCTTATCACCTGACCTGCAGTTCCACTCACACACTGCAAACTAAGCCAGCCTCACAAAAAGCTGCACCTGCTTGCCTAATGTTGGAAACCTAATCTTAGGCCCTACACTTGATTGCCGATGCATGTATTATGCACCTGGTCAACCATAACCCGAATTATGACTTTGGTACTACTATGTGAATCAGTAATCCACCATTTTAAATCAAACTGTTATTCCTCACACACAAATATAGGCAAATTGTTTCACAGCAGTGGCGGCACACAGAAGAAGGCACACTCACAAAGATGGCGTTCTTGGCAGCACATATGATGCGTGAGCCGTCAGCAGACCAAGTGCTGCACTTCACAATCACATCTGCATCTTCGTCTTGCTCCGGAAACAGACTGTGAATATCAATCGATTTCCACTCGTTCCCTGATGACACATTAAACAACTGAAAAACAGAAAAAACGAGGTTGTTATTCAGGTGCCTAAAAAGGCCTAATAAATTAAACGTGTACACACACACTCCATAAACCCACCTTCACGGTGCCATCACTGGATGAAGTAGAGAGGTACGCGTCATCGGGTGAGAAGCAACAGTGATTGACAGGTTCAGTGTGTCCAAACAGGGTGTTCTGAGAGCTGGGCTTATTGAGGTTCCACAGCTGCAGAGAACAGGGGGTGGAGGGGACGGCTTGAGCAAAGTGAATGAGGACATAAACCCATCAGAGTTATAGATGTTATGCACTCACTTTTGCGTTTAGGAACTTGTCACTGGAGCAGGTAGCCAATAAGAGGCGCTGGCGGGTGTTGGTAAACCGACAATGATTAATCTGCTCTTCATGTTCTTCTGCAAAAACTCTTATTAACTGGCACCGCTCCACATTCCACACCTACACAACAAGCCAAGAGACAATACATTACAGCAATACAACAGCTCTATTAGCAGACAGACACACCAACTGACTCTTTGACTAAGTTACCAACAAACAGACTGAATAACTGTCTGTGACTGACTGTATGACAGACTGAATTTCTGTCTGCCTGATACCCTGTAACTGTCTGACTTTATGAATGAGTGACTGTTCATCATCTGTGCCGCTGAAAGACGGACCAACAAACTGATCGACGTGACTCATGAGATATGTGTCGGACTGACCTTGACCTTCCTGTCACTGGAGCAGGTGGCAAGGAGTTTGTCGTCAGGGGAGAAAGCACAGCACAGAACCTCATCATCATGGGCCTGTATCTCCAGCAGCTTCTCCCCAGTAGTGCTCTTGAAAACCTACGAGTTACGGAGTAACAAACACACTTCAACACACCATTTCCACAGTATTGCAGTAAACAAACAGTGAAAAACAGAGAAATTCCGCCGTGTACCCGCACTGTTTTGCTGGCCCCACAGGAGGCAATCTTGCTTCCATCACTGGAGAAGCAGGCGTGATAGATGGAGCCCTGGTGGGGCTGCACCACCAGAGCAGACAAATTTTCCAGACTACTTTTGTTCCTGTAAGAAAACACCATGAGGAAATATCATGGAAAGTGACCAGTGATCTGGCAATGTTAAGATGTAAAGTCCTGCTTTTCAAGTTATTCAGAGTCTTATACGCTACCATCAGGTTGCCAAGCAATAAACCATTTTCATTCTCTCACATACGTGGCCATTCTCACTAGGGTTTGTACAATGTGACGGCATTGGAAGAAATTTAAGCTTTAGAAGTTTTAGAAGGATCTGGAGTAAATCAAAGCTTGCGGGATAAGATTTGCTCTTAAAAACTGTATCTCTAACAATGATCTCTGAGAACAATTCAAAAGTTGTCATGGAAAGATCTTTGCAGAGATGATCATAAGAGAACTGATGTAGTCAAAATGAGGGGGCTGAATTTTGACTTTTTATACTCTAATCAACGGATCCAAAGACAGACTGGGTCCAGGATATTTAAGTAAAGGATGTAAATTTAAAAAATGGTCTCCTATCAGCTGATGTGGTTAGAGTTTGTGTATGGGAGTGGTGAACATACACCCAGTCCAGGTAGAGAGCCCCTCTGCTGGCCAGCTCCAGTGCCTGCAGCTTGGCTTGACGGTAGACTTCAGAGCTACTGGGCTGGGACAGAGCCAACTGCACCACGTCAGGGAACGGCCTCTGTTCTAAGTGATGTCCATTTAGAGCCAGGAACTCCTGAAACTGGGCCCTTACATCACTGCCCTGCAGAGAGAGACACAGTGACAGAGAGGCAGAGAGAGAGAGAGAGACAGAGAAACAGAGAGAGAGAGAAGTATGAGAGAAATGAAATAATGAGAGGGCCTTTGTGATACTAAAGCAGAGGTAAAACAATGATGTATTTTAAGGAGAACACCTAGTGTGACAAAACCAAGCTGGAAAAGCTACTAACCTCTTGGTCAAGAATTGTGCCGTACTCCATATAGTCATTTATTAGGTGAGCAGAGCCCATTCTCTTGGCCTTTGTTCTAACCCAATCCAGAGAAAACATGAGCGAACAAAGCTCCTGAGGGAAAGAAGAAGATGGGAAGACAGGTAAGACTATACTAGAAGGGAAGGTGGTATACTGGTAGCCATATGAGGTATGCATGGGAGCTATGAATGGCTATAAGATGTGTTACCTTTGAGAGGCTTGCTTTGGCCATATGATACGTCAGAAACTGGAACCAGTAAAGACTTTCCTTATCGCCAGAAGTGGGAGGGCCCTTCTTGTAATATTTCTGGTACTGACAGACCACCTTGGTGTGCAGGTCCTGCATGATACAATAGTAAACATATATACACACAGACAAACATGTAAATAAAACACACACACACACACAAAATCAGTACATAATGGATGATTTAAAAAAAGGAAGGAGAGAACCGTGACTGTGACCTCTCTCTGAAAAAGAGCGTCTGACTGAGCATAACACCCACCGTGAGTCGCGTCCTGTTCTGTTCAGTGAGGAAGTCCAGCTGTAGGTCATGGAGGTAGTAGAGGTAAGGCCGCTTGTTGCAGTCTCTGAAGAGCAATGATTTATTGACAAATTCCTGAAGCACATCCTCCACCTCTTCATCTTCCAAATCCCACACCACAGCCAGCATCTAGATGAGAGACACAAACCGCATTATATATAAAACTTCATTTCAAATTAGACATGAACCCAAGTATTGTATAAGTGGTTCAAATAAAACCTGAAACTTTTTAGTGCTATTTGTTACACAAAATGTTTCGCTGGGTATCTTGACGTAACTGGTACCCCTCCTCTCAAGTGTAGCAATATTTTATTATTGATGTTCATTGGTTGCATAGATGATATAAAAAAACAGGGTCATACAGAGAATATAGCACCAAGTTACATAAGAGATCAGTGATAAGATTTTTAAATACGTAAAGGGCAAAACCAAATGAGACCAAAAGTACAATAAAAGAGGAGGCAACTGTACTTAAACGTAAATGACCAAAGCCCTACTGCTGTAACACAGCAGCTCAGAAAGAAATCAACTGAAAAACATCAGTCCTTACAGGAGGTTTGAGACAGAAAAGGGCTCAAAAGACCAACAATTCACCTTGGCTGGTATTTTGACATCCTTCTGTAGCACACTCAGGTCTTGGTAGAGCTCTCTATGATCATCAGGCAGCACCTGCAGGCTGGCATCCATGGCCTGGTCTAGGGCCTCGTAGTCGTATGAGGAGGACTTACGGATACGTCTGAACTGCTTCTTCTGAAGCTGCCGCAAGTAGTAGTCCCAGCGGTCAGGGAACTCCCGCAGCAGGGCTCCAACCAGAGAGACCACCAGCGGAGAGCCTGAGAAGCCAAGGGAGGGGCAGGTAATTAAGTACATACATTCAGAAATTAGGTGTTCATGTTAACAGAGGCACTGAAGGGAGAATCAAAGTAGAAATTGAGAACTTCACGAATTCAGAAATAAAAACATTGAGAAAATAAATGTATCTTTATACTCCTACAAACTTCTGTACTAATAACAGCAAACCTGTCGTTTTCACCACAAGTATAGGTTTGAAAATCATTCAATATTTGCCCTGTGAGAAATGTGAAATGTACAAAAAAACACACCTTTTTAAGTTACAGTCATTTTATATAATCAGCCCTAATTTCATAAAAATACGTTTTAATGTAAGTGTTTATTGGAACAATGCAGTGTATATTTAGGACAGGCAAGAGAGTGAATGAAGGGTACCCACCATTGTCATAACACCTTCTTATCTGCTTGCAATTATTTTATTTTTTTTTTGGATGAAAAACTCATATGAAGTGAGGAGCCATTTTTAAAACTGTGTATTCTAAGAGGCATTGTGATTTTAATGACAAGTCCATACCGATATGAAATGAAGTAAACTATTTCAAACATAACCACTGCACATTGTGTAACCCAGCAATGGACTATGGATAAATTCTAAATGAATGGAGTTTTACCTTTGCACTCATTAATGATGCTGCGAGCCTGTTCTGGAAGTCTCTCAGGCTTAACATTCACATATAGGGCCAAAACCTCCAGAGCTTTGTCCTCACCCAGACCGCTTTCAACAGCCACTTCAAACTTTTGACCTACACAGACATACCCCCCCCCCCCCAAACACACACACACACACACACACACACACACACACATACACACACAAACAAAAGATATGCTTTTCAAAATTTCAGAGATATGCCACAAAGTCTTTGTAATGTCTTTTGTATTGCATTTGTATATACTTTTTGTATGGTTTGTATATGTCCTCATATAGACAAGCAGAAAAACATGAACTCTGTGAACTCTATGAAGGCTCTATCATGAGGCGGTAAATTCAAACAGTAGTGACAGAGAGGGGTTCTTGTACCGCTCACAGAGTCCGTTAGGCTCCTGTTCCTGGTGGTCAGGAGGATCCGACATTGAATGTCAAAAGCCCTCAAAATTGAGCTGTCCCAGACGTCGTCCAGAATCAGGAGGGAGCTGCGATTAAAAATACAGAGAAAGAAAGCAGAAAAACATGACTTTAAGGTTTCCATTTCTAAACCATGAAATGAAAATGCTCATTGTGCCAGTGCTGTTTTGAAATTGGTAAAAGGATACATTCAGTCAAACACCAAATACGCAGAGCATACTAACAAAATATGAGCAAATCTAACAATTTGCAACAGCATATAATTATGGAAAAAAAAATACCTGATTACAAATAGGTACAATGACAAAGAGAAAGAGAAATAAAAGGTAAAACAGAAGGAAAAGGAGAAAGAGAAATTAATGATTAAAGAGAAAGAGAAAGAGAAAGAGAAAGAGAAAGAGAAAGAGAAAGAGAAAGAGAATAAGGAGGAGGATGTGAAGAACGGATATTATGCCGTCACATTTCTCTGTGTGAATAAGTAAAAGAAATTCTGTGTGACTCACCGCGGGTACCGGCGCAGTATGAGAAAGCGCAGGCGCTCCTTTGCCTCCTCAATGGAGTTAGGTGGTCTCTGAGAGGACTCTGAGGTCTGACTCTGCTCCAGACGAAAACACAGAGACTGCATCCTCACTAGCAAGTCTGCCTTCTCCAGCTGACCAACTGAGAACCAGTGTACTCCATCTGGGAAACACTCTGAGAGAACGGGAAGAAATATGAAAATCACTAGCTACCACTATTACTGTTGTTATTAAACTTATAACTCTTGTCTTTGTAGTTCGGACTACTTTTAAAAGTACTGTTACAGATAGAAAGGTGGAAACAAAAAAACTTTGTTTGTCATAAGATGCTGAGAAGGATGCATGTGGATTTGCACACAGACTGATACACAAACAGCTTTCTACATTTCTAAATTCTACATCAAAGACCAGTCAAGACCATTAGAAACACACAGTTCAAAGGAAAAAAAGAAAGACAGAACATCTTTTTTTCCACGTTTGCCTGAAAAGATTCACCTTTAATGATATTCTCATTTCTCACAGCTTCAGCAGCCAAAACAGATTTGCCTGATCCAGCCATGCCAAACACAGTCACCCAGCCCGGAGACTTCTGCAGCCGATACAGCTTCTCTCTGACGCTGTTCAGGAGGGTTAACCGACTCACAAACACCACAGGTCTCTGGGGCACACCACCTTCACTCAGAATCTGAGATACTACCACAGAAACACAGAGAGACCAAAGTACAGCCTCATTTTTAAAGGTACTTCATAAAGCTGTATATTTACATATTAAGTGGCAGATTTCTTTAAACGTACAAAAAACTTGGTATGTCACACTCTTAACAATGACTTTCCCAAAGGACTTTTGTCTTTACGAATTTTAGCTTCACTGATGTCCCGTTCTCCCCTCACATGAACTGTTACTTCATGTGATATATGGCAGCCGTGTTATGTTCCAAATGCTACATCATAACTGTCAGACGCCTTGTGAATTCCTACTTACCAAAAGAAGAAACCCCATCTGAGAAACTTTTCTCTCCCTCGGGAGAGAGGACAGGCAGGTCTCCATGGAGCAAGTTGGCCAGGTCTCCATAGCTCTCCCGAACAAGAGCATTGTAGAAGGAGATGTAGGCCCTGTTGTCCTTCCGCAGGAGCAGTTCCAACAAGGCTGCTGCTTGGTCCTTTCTAGTGGGCTAAAGAAAGAGTTGGTGAAAGCTATACAAGGAGCCAAGCAGCAGGGTATTATCATTTGTTCATAGCATGAACTTCGACACGATGGTGTTCAATAAAGCATCCATGCAGTAATTTCAATGTATCCATGGCTTCATCATCTCTGTCCTAAGAACAGAGTGCAAAGTACTTTGAACAACATGAATATTACATAACACACTGTTTACTGTACAACACATTACCTCATGTTCCTTTTGTGTCCCCCACCACTGCATATTGCATCAAGTATACTTAGTTTTATATACTGTATGGCTAAGGATCAGCTCCTTACAAGAGTTGCTGAAGCATTTCACTTGTGTAAACTTGAACTGAATTCAACTGAACTCACAACAGTGCATATTTTAGCTTAAGTATACTTGATTCAGCTAACCAGTGGCTTGGCTGCATCAGTTAATGAGTTGAAAGAAGTTGAATGAGTGAATAGAGTTTAATGAGTATGGTAATGCTGGGGCAGATTCAAAAGATTAACGCAGACAATGATTTAAATAAAAGTAGTGGTATCACACACATTATGACTTTATAGCTCATCCAGATTTCAGCACTGTTCATAATCATAGGCTTGGATCCCCCAGAGAACTGATATATCAAGGCTAAATCAGCTCCCTAAGATTTTAGAGCTGTCCCCTCTAAAATTCTTATATGCAGTGGACCAGGGCAAGACCCAGAAAGCTTTTCCAAGTGTAAGGCAGTGACTGACCCACAGGCCTTGCTGCAGAAATAAGCTGCATTACCACAGTGGGCTATGCCATATTCTACAGAGGCGCCCCCATGGAGCACCTTCTTCAGCTGCTACCTTATAACTCACCTTGCTAAGGATCCGATCTTCCTCATCCACTGTAATGACCCCGTCACTGATCATGTGATCCATTAGGTAGGAGGCCTTGATGTCTTGTTCCAGAGTGGGCCTGGAGCGCAACAGACAGCTCCTCGCCGTCTCTTCCATCGCAACACATGTAGCGCTCCCCTTCAACCAGACGAGACTGACAGCTGATGGTACCTACTGACAATATTTAGTGGTGAGAGAGAGGGAACGGTCCGCTTAACTGATAATCATAGTTATGTACAATCACTATATAACAGCACTCTTTTTTCCAAAACAACGTGCACAGCGCATTTGTATAGATAAAAGGCAATTCCAAAAGTTCTGACGAGATTTCAGCAACTTTTCCGGAGTTTCTTGTGAATCTCTGATATTGTCGACGGCAGAGTAAACACTACCCGGGAAAGCAGTATGAACTGATTCGTGTTTCTGAGAATGTTAGAAATCCTCAGCACACAGTAAGCGTTTAATCAATAGACCAACTAAAACTTTCGGAGATAAGCCTAGCTAAAATAGCTAATGAGAGATAGACACGCTCATCGAGTTACAAATTTGATATGTATTTATTCAACTTGATGGTACACAAGTCGGTGCAATTTCGGCTGTTTATAACAATTACCATGGAGAGAGTGCCCAGGTAATTGGTATAACAGTATAGTCATTAACGAATAGTCAGTGACACAATGTACGAAATAACTGCCAGCAAGTTGCAGCGGAACATGAGATAGGGAAAACACAATAAATTACTTACTTATGTTCAGTGTCTTGGTCAATACAAAAATCTTCGTGTTCTTTCAGTTTTATGAAATTATTCTTGTCAACCACATAAAAATCCCCACCTAGTTTTTTAAATGAGTACTTCCTTACTGTCAACAAAAACAGCCTCACCGGTGCGAACTAACCAATAGCAATTCTCATTTTAACCATGTGATATGCTGAGGTAATACACTGAGAAGGGACTGTAACTGGGCAGATGAACCTAGCCACCTAGTGGTGAACATGACGAGAAGCGGGAAGTCCCCGAATTGACTGCGACGCGTGTGCATTGACACACACATTTACTTAATTAATTTTAAATTTAAAAAAAAGATTCATTAAATGTGTATGTGAATGCACACGCGTCGCGGTCAATGTGGGGACTTCCCGCTCCACGTCATGTTCACCATTAGGTGGCTAAGAGATAACATAAACATAAAGAGATAACATCAACATCACGTGAAGAGAAATATAAAGGAAGAAGGGAGGAAAAGGAGAAGAATGTAACATGTGATTGAACTAACACTCAGCCTGACAAGATGTTGCTGTATTTCTGTTTAGACACCCTCAACTTGCCCCCTTGACATGTCTGTATTGTGTCTGTCTCTACTGCTGTATTCTCCTGTGTTAGCTGCATTATTAATTTATGCAGAATTCTGAACAAAAAATGCCCCTCATCTGAGTGCTCTAGAGAGTATCTGAATACCTGTTAAGTCATTCCTCCTCTCCACCATCGTCTATCAGTGTATTCTTCTTTCCCATTTCCTAACCTCACTCACTCTTAACTAGATCCATTCACTGCCAACCTCTCTGTCTCTTGACTTAGCCTTTTTTATCACAATCCTACCTGATGATAGACCATCCCACGGTTGTCAGGGATCCTCATCGTCACACTATGCAGTGTTTCTGCCTATTAGTAATGTAGCGCATTTTCTGTTCTCAGCAACAGATATTAATAGATAATAAAGATTACAAAAACACAAGGAAAATACTTTCTTTATCGCATATTCTTTTAGTTAGGGGTGTTTTTTTCTTTGTTTGTCCTCATTGGCACACAATACCCTCATCTTCATGTTACTATCCTCTCATACTGCATATGTTTGGTGAGAGATACTTAATGTAAGAAGTTACACATATCATCATTGTCATAAATAAGGCTCATCAAAAGCACGGCCAAAGTCATATTCATTCTATAGTTTCATTCACTTGTGCAAGAGACATAGGCTGATGAGGTTTTGACATTTGAGTTCTGGTCCAATCTCTTCCTGTATGGCAGGCTTTGCATCCAATTGCTAGTGCAGTTCAGTGGCCTCTGTGCCTATTGTGTTGGGTAGGTGTCTTTGTACAGTCTCTGTCTGAGGTCTAATGGGGGTAGCTTGACAGGGAGGTTCTTCCAACCATCCACTAAATTTCCCAAGGCCTGGACATGTCTCTCCTGCTGAAGCCAGTACAGCATCTCAATGCGGTCCCATCGCATCTTCTCTCCATATGGTCTCCCCTACAACAGGACCCAAAACGCTTGTTAACTCACTAATAACAAATAAGAGTGACTATCAGTGTTGGGGATAACATGTTACACTTATCTAATTACTTTTCTCTGTGACAGAGTAGTGTGAGGCATTACAGTTTAAATTCTTGTAATCACGTTACAATTACTGAATTCGAGTGTTCTTATTTGCATTACATATATATTTCAAAATGAATAATATTAATACAATGGATTACATTCAGAACATAAATGTCATTCATATATTAATACCTGCTCCCTTTGTGTCACTACCTGTGACAGCTGACGTACGTGACACAAGTCAATGCTACAGTTGCTAGTTTGAGTTACGTGCATTTTGTGTCATAATCTTTTTAGAGATAAATTACCAAAAGGTTTGTCAAAGCCAAAGAATCTTACTTCTTTGCAAAATCTCAACACTACCTTTTCAGATTAAGTAGTCTTGTGCTGACCCCAAAGAGGAACAGGCTTTCCAGCAAAAAAATTGAGTCTTTTGTTAATGAGATATACCCACTATTTCAGAGATGAGGAAGAAAAATTAGTCCAGCGTTAGCAATGGTTTTGGTAATATGTTGGGACTGTTTTAAAATTTGGATTTAATTTTCTTTGGGAAGCCTTCGTCATTTCTCAAACTACTTGGATACTCTGTAACCCCTTTTTGTTTTAATTTTTATTTACGAGGATATATTTTGAGGCAGTTCTTTACTTGAACTAAAGGCCTTTGCTTGCTGGTCCATATGTTTTCAAAGTAAGTGAGTCATTACTTAGTGCATACATAGTTATGTAATGTTTTGTTGAATCACTAATAAAGCACTGAGGGAGCGATTAGGTGTAATCCATTCTACTTTGTACTTTTGTATGGGTTTTAGAGAGCACTGTAGAAGTTAAGTAATGACTAGTAGTAGCAGTTACTTTTTACAGTTAGTAATCAGTAAAGTAAATCCCATTACAGTTTGAGAGAAGTAATTGGTAATCTGTATTGGATTACTTTCTTTGAGTAAGTATCCCAACACTGGTAATTGCATCTGTATCTGATAAAATTAAAATTACTTGGCTTTCTCATACATGCTTACTAGTACATTCATCTCATTTATTAACTCACTTTGTTACTCACTTTGTAAGTGACTGTATCATTGAAGGTTTCTTTGATATAATGGATGCGTTTGGTCAACACCTCATTAAGAGCTGCAATCTGGGAGTTGAGCTTCTCCCTGCGCCTAGACTCATCCATCCGAGCAATGGATGTCCCGTTATAACCTTTGTTTGGGAAAGCAAGACAGAAACACAAGAAACAAGGATGGATTTTTTTTTTTTTTAAGGCGAGGTTCAATCAAAAGATTAGCCTGATGTAGGTGTGTGTGCCATGTAATTCCATAAAATTACTAAGCAAGCTTTGTACTGCAAAACTGTAAAACATACAATTAATATTCTATACTGACCCTCAAATGTCAGTAGCCAAACCAAAGTAATCTAACCAAAGTTGATAGCCAATCAACTGCTATTTTAAAAAGTATTGCTGTTACTGCTATTTTAAAACTGCTATTTTTTCTGTTAGCATCGTGCCTACCACGTTGGAAGAACCTGTTGGGGTCAGATGCTTCCCTTTCAAATAGTTCCAGTCTGGACAACATTAGCTCCCTCTGCTGAATCAGTTGAGCAGCATGCTCCCAAGCTGCTGACGCCTGAGCCCACACACACACACACACACACACACACACACACACACACACATTTTCTGAATGTAAGAATATTGTAAGAAGTGAATGTATATTTATACAACACACAAGGAGAATATTATCAGCATTAAAACAGTATACTTTTCATTTTTGTTTGAATTCCCAATTCTTCTTGCATAAATCTCCCACAAGGCCATTTGTTAAATGACTGCATTTCGTAAAAACAAATACGGTGGATGCTACAGTGTCATTTAAAACAGAAAGGGTTAATCTACCAAAATGCCAAAGTGAAAAAAATCAGAAAATAGTGTTTCATGCAGTGTCACACATTGTCAGTGCACATTTAAATATATTAATTTTTAATACAGTATCAGGATGATTTCCTTTAGAATTACCTCAGCTTTAGAAAAGAAGAGCTACAACAGCCCACTTCTGGTCTTAATGTTCATTGTTACCCAATAACTAAGTGATTATGTGTCAAAGGCCCAGAGTGTTGGCACTGCTTCACATAACAGAGAACCAGGAGACTATGAAGTCAGTGAGCCACACAGGACTCCCACACTTCTATTAGAATGTTAAATGTCCATTTGAGAGACTCACACAAGCAAAACACAACTATGACAACCATCTTAAAAGCCTAGAATATACTGTAGTAAATAACATAGACTACCTACAATATAATGCAGTATATCTTCCATTATAAGTGAACAGTAACAGTAAAGGGAAACTCTAACTGAAAACCTCTGTCAGATTAGTCTCAGTGGGTCAGTACTGAGCTGATTCAGTGGGTCAGTGTGGTGGTACTGTACCTCCTCCAGCTGGTCTTTGTATGTTTGGGAGCTGTACTTAATGGCCATGTCTAGCCTCTGTGATTCTGGTAAGTAGAGCATGCTCCAGATCCTCTCAAGTCTTTTCTGCAGCTGATCACCATCCATTCTCCCTGCCGCTGCGTCTCTGGGCTCTGGCGTCAATCTCAGTTGACCTGTCTGGAGTCTCTGCTGACACCATATAAATGGATGGAATGAGATTATCATTTTGCAGTGACCCTTTTGTCATTTGAGGTCTTTGGGCAGTGTAATCTTTTGGCACAGTTACTAGGTGTTTAACAGATGTTTTACACAGATTAACATGGCAAACTTGCAAACTTGCAAAACATGCTGATTATAAGAAAGGGGGTAAATGTATTTTGTGTAGGAAGAACACTGATCCCAGCACCTGTCTGAAGCTAGATGGAAACTCCTCATCTGCACTGTCCTTTTCTAAAAAACAGAACAGAGAGGAGGATGTTACATTAACATTTAATGGATCATTATTGCTGAGGCTATGTTTTGATAAAAGATGAGTTTAAAAGTGTCCCTCTCTGAAGCTGACCTTCCAGAGCTGGTTCTTTCCACAGGCCTCCCAACATTACAGAGTTTACATTCCACAGACCAGGCACATAGGTCTGCTTCAGCCTTTTCAGGGCATCAACCTTCTCCTGTTGCCTCCTGAGGAGAGACGGACGTGTAAATTAAGGAGGACAAATCATAAAATGTGTAAATAACTGTGGTCTCAACTCAGAATTCCCTTTCACATTACCTTTAAGAAAACACATTACTCAGTCTTTACCTTTGTAACAAAGTACAGCTCTTTGCTAGTGCATCACTCAAAAGGACGCATAACCCTATATACATCCTCAACTCAGACACATTTTCCAGTTCATCCCCTTTACATGAGACATAGGCTGCACTGTGTATGTTTGTGTTGAGGGGTCATATACAAAGGCCAGAGCACAACCACACACACACACACACACCTAAGTCTCCACTGACCTTTCTATCTCCTCGCTTTGGAGCTGAAGAAGCCTGTTCCTCTCATCTTCTTCATCATCACTATCAACGCTGTCATAGAGATGAAAAATCACAGAGAGGTAGTCCGAGTCCTAAACAAAACATCACAAAGCAAATAATACTGCCCCTGAACAGAACAAAACAATGAAGTAATACTGGTACACTGTGTTGATGTGTTTAATGCACATTTCAATGAATCAAATTCTTTTTTTAAATCCAACATTTAACTGATGAGTGATTTCATTTCAGTGACAAAAAAACTGTGTCTACATATTCTGACAGACTCTCTGCACCAAGCTGAGATCATATATTTGTGTGTGTGTGGGGGGTATAATTAGTTGTGACCTGATTGGAGACATATGTCAAATAATCATCCGGGGACAGGTTGGATTTCCACCACTTGAGCCAGGTTGCGTATGCATGTGATGTCATATCCATTGGCCGTTTGTGGTCTTCAGGAATGTCAGTTCTCTTTCTGAAGAGAGAATAACCAGAGTATGTGTGTGTGTGTGTGTGTGTGTGTGTGTGTGTGTGTGTGTGCGTGTGCGTGCGTGTGTGTGTGCAGAGGTACAGAAGAAGAAATAGAAAGGAAATTAAAAAAAATCTATGTAATCGACAATTTACTTTCCATCCATGACTTCTCCAAAGTGGAAGTGCTGGGATGTGTTCAAACAATTCAGATGAGAGTAAAGCATCCTCTATTTATGAAACTCACTTATGTGACATGTCAAGTCTGATCTGTCCCTTTAGAACAGGGTTGAAGAGTTTTTCATAATTCTTCCTCTTTAGGCTACTCTTGGTATTGGCCATGGCAGGTTCTATCATAGGGTCCTAAACATATAGCACACATACACATGTACATATAATAAAATCAACGTATTCACTTTATTGGATGTTTAAAAAAAGCCAATTAACCCAATAAAGCGGACAGCGAGTCCTCCACTTACCTCATCAAAGAGCAGGTACTGGTTTGAAATGCTTCTGGATAATTCTTTATGCAGTTCTGTTATTTCAGCTCCAGCAAAGAGATTCCGATCAAGCCATCTAACTGAAGCAAGCTCAATCTAGTTTTAATTGGTTAGAGGGTTAGAGAAGATTTTACAGGATATCATGTAATACATTATCTGTTGCCACAGTTTTAGGAGCATTATAAGTATATTTTCAATTATGAGTATATTTTCAACATGTGGTGTGTGTGTGTCTGTGTGTGTTTGTGTGTGTGTATATGTGTGTGGGTGTGCGTGTGTCAGTGTGTGTGTGTGTGTGTGTGTGCGCGTGCGTGCGTGTGTGTGTGTGTGAGAACTACCTCTCCAGTGAGGTCATTATAGACTGGCGGGTACATCTGAATGTTGATAGTCTCATGGAAGACTCTGTCGGGAAACCTGGCAGTAGCTGTCCGGGCAATGGTTTGGGATGATAGAGGCACACTAACCACAGAACCCTGAGGGTGTTCAGGCCGCCCTGTGGACTCTCTGCTCCTTCTAACACAACACTGTTCCTCCTCAGTCAATCTCTGTGAGAAGAGGAGAAAACATGGGTAGTAAGATGCAGTCCTCCCAGCAAGAACAGATGGATTGAATCACAGAAGTTTAAACAAATCAGTAATGTGTTACAGGCCTTTGGGTGTCTTCCATATTATCAAAATATAAGAAAATGATTGTTTCTCATTATTTCTTATTATTATCTCATACCTGCAGAATATGTGTGACATGGTGCGGTTTGGATGAGTCTGTGTGAGACAAAGCCTTAATCAGAGGAGGCAGGTCTGTTTCAGAATCTGTTAGCATGGGCTTTTCCAAAGAAACTTTGTCCTGTAATAACCTGGACACAGACACAAACATGACCAGAAAAAAATGCATGTTCACAGGAACACAGGAGTTTGTCATGAGGTAGTTCTACTACTTCTGTCAATGTAGTAATTTGTAGACCTATATGACTGGGCAGACCTGGATCCCTACACATCTTTCAATTTGACTTCCCCCACATCCCATACTCTAAGTACATTAGTAATGTGCTGGACAGATAGTAAGAGTTCATCCACAGTGGGGAATTATATGACTTAGGTGAGTATGATCTCACCTCTTTAGGTCATCAGCTGGTTCAATGTGATTCTCTGAGCTGGAGCAGGACTTTGTGGCCAACAGCACTAAGGGGGACTTAGGTCTAGCTAGAACAGCTTTCATCTCCAGTTCCTCCAGCAGTGTCTCCCTCTGCAGGTCTGGCATGGAATGGCAACCCTAGGAAGAGATAACTAACATAATGCGCTCTCTTTGATAAATATGTGCATTGCTACAAGTATCCAAACCAGAATGATGTCCTTTGTTCCATGTGAAGACTGTGAAAATGTGAATATGAGAAGAACCTGTTTAGTATTAGCTTTCCAAACCAAGGCTATCAACTGATAATTTAAATAAAACCATTTGATACAAGTGTAATGTTACGAATCTGAGGGAGTCTGTCTCAAGAACTTGTCTGTTACCTTTAATCTGCTGAAGTGACAATGAAGAGTACAGTCATCTTCTTCCTGTCTTGTAACGCTAGGCAAGCTGGCTAATGC
This sequence comes from Chanos chanos, assembly GCF_902362185.1. Taxonomy (NCBI): domain Eukaryota; kingdom Metazoa; phylum Chordata; class Actinopteri; order Gonorynchiformes; family Chanidae; genus Chanos; species Chanos chanos. Next base: position 22,375,163 of record NC_044495.1, read on the forward strand.
ACCAATACACATGCAATACAAGTGTAAGTTATTAGACACATTTAGCATGTCCTTATTACAAAGCTGTAGGATTTGTGTATGTTTGTGTGCTAGTGGAAGTGTGTGTATTTGGATATAGGCATTTAACATACATTTTGTGTCTATTTTGTTGTTAACTTGGTCCAAATGACAGGGGATGAGTTTATACACTTGCTCTAAATCCAAGTCTCCAATTTTTTCTTGAATCTAAAAAGACAAAGGGAATGAATCACTTTTTCATTGCAGCAATGTCACATTAATGAAGAAAAGTTCATTATTCTGTAGTCTGGAATTATAATTTATTGAGTTTCAGATGGCTATGCCAGGAAGATTATCAACAAAAATTATATTACACAATGTGTCTATACAGTTACCTGGTGGAAGCAATTTCATTAGTCACATTCTATTTTTTACCTTTTTTAAAAAAAAAAAACCAAAACATTTTTTGCTATTTTTATCTTCTGTATTCTTTCATATTCTGTCTTCCATATTCTTACCTTCCATATTCTATCATATTCTTACCTTCCATATTCTTATCTATATATTCTATCATATTTTATCTTCCTTTTTCTTCCAAACGTAGTCATGGCAAAATCCCCCATATCGCTATTCACTGTCGATTACACAATCCCCAGAACGACCAGGGAGGCTGTACATTACATGTGTCCTCTGATAGACTGCCTGCTTCTTTTTGCCAGCATGTGGAGGACTTCCCCTGGGAACTGTAATACCTGCAAAGTTTCACACTATGTTCCCTACAACTGTGAACCACTAGTGCAAACCTGGATCTCTACTGTGGTGAGCTGGCATTTTTTCTGCTGAGCCACTGTATCTCTTAGTGTTCACATGGTAAGTAGATTACTTTCAGATGTCCCTTTACACTTTGTAACTAACAGCTAATTAAAGCTAGTTAAAACAGACAATTACCTTACTAATGAGCTTGATCTTGATCTCCAAAAAAGGAAAAAATAGTGTTTAAGGAATTCAGGAGATTAGTGTTAGCATTTTGCTGTAAGTTAACATCAGTGTGTTCTCACACTCATACACTATATACTTACCTCCATGAGGTCTCTCTCCATGGCCTTTTTCTGTATTTGTTTGTGCATTAGGCTCTTTTTAATGACAGTCTTGGTGTACAGAGGGGTGGGTGTTTCACGAGCCCCCTGTTGTCCATCTCCCTGTGCCACAGCACTAAGCCTGGCCCTCCGTTTGCCCTTCATATCTGTAGCAACACTTCGTCTGATTGAATGGATGTTCAAGCTGCAAACAACAGACTGACTTTTGGTCCACTCTTTACATAAGTGGACAGGGCATCAGCCCAAAATCAGAAGACTTTAGAATAGGTTAGGTTTACTCACGCTGCTTTCCCCATCTAATTTAAAAAAGGGTGCACTGTCCACTCACAGGTTGGTGCAGTCTAAGGCCATCTGAGCAGCAAGGCGGCTTCGGTTGGCCTGTTCGCTAAAAACAGCGCGTCTCTGGAGGGTGTCGAGCAGGTGGAGGTAGTTGAGGTAAAGTTGTTCACAGATCCTCAGCACCTCATCAATGACCTCGGTGCGCAGGTGCTTATTCTCCTCTGGAGTTAGCGTGGGCTCAGCTATCACGCCCTCAAAATCCTGCCATATCAGAGCAAGCTCTGAGGTCATTACTGTCGTCTATGAAAAAACACACACACACAAACACAGATAAGAATGGAAGCTGCGTGAGTCTGGTGTGTGTCCACTCAAATGTTCACATACAGTATTTTCTGATCATGAATATAAATATTTGCTGTAGTAGTATTAGAAGGATTGTCGAGAGTGTGTGTGTGTGTGTGTGTGTGTGTGTGCGTGCGTGTGTTTGCAAGTGGATGCATATAAGGATGCTAAACGAACCAGAGCTTGTTGGTCTTCTGGTCTAACAGAGAGGAAAGCTGACTGTGCCTTGATCCTGTGCTCAAACTGATGACACAAGCCTGACAGGGAGTTCAGCTTAGTTTCTATTTCCTCAGACTGCAAGGACTCAGACCCATCCTCCTGATAAGTCAGAGCTAAAGACACGTACATTTATTCTGATACATGCAGGACAGGAGCCAAGGAGTTTAATTACAGGTCCAGCTTCATATTCTGATAATATAATGACTAGTGATAAGCTTAACTGCTATGGTCACAGATATGGTACCATTACTTTGATTGGTTGTAGTAAGACAGCAAATACTGGTCACTTACTGATTATTTCAAAGACAGAGCTTTGAGAAAATAACGTGAGCATGGAAGGTTTCAGGTCACTACGTGTTTTAACTATCCGCCTACCACTCTATTACGCCTACCACTCTTCTTTTTCTCAGAGTCCGTGTAGGCCAACGGCTTCTTTTGGTACAGTTGATGATCATCACATTTATTGACCAATAACAGCATCCTAGGTTCCTCATTTGATGGTTTTGCGTCCTGCCTCCGATCCTTAGCGAGGAAGACTGTCGATTCTGCGGTCATTTTCAGTCTTCGCTGTGGACATATACTCTGAACCTTAACATATTTTCATATGTTATTATTAAAACTAGAAAAAACAACAACAACAACAAAAAACAAAACGGCAATTTATTTTAGTCAAACAGAACTGCGCCTTTGAGTTAATGCATTTAGCTAACAGCTATACATTTAGATATGCCTTTAGATAAAACAGCCTATGGAGTTGTGCAAGTGATATTTCTTTAACAGATTAAGAAATATCCAGATTAATTTCTAATGAAAAAAAAAATACGACAAAGTCTTGGCGAACAAGTCTGAGTGATCAACATTTCTTTCGTGAAACTGACTACAGTGAAAGAACCTGTAAGTTTGTTTGCTGTCAGTTAACGCCAGTCGAAGTATAAATTACACGCTGAATAGTAATAAGTAAATAAATAACTGCAATATCCCGAAAGCATTGTTAAATCTATTGCTGTGAGGCTTTGGGGTTACTGTACCGCTGGCTGGCTGGCAGGCAGGCAATGTCGACGGCAAGGAAGAGAAATGTTTGCAAACGCACCTTCTGTCTGCTACGTTAGTCACTAAACTTGAAACTGAAGTTTCGTTGCTTAGAGACAAACTAACCATAAAATCGCGGACTTTGTAGAGGGTGCCATTTTACGCTAAATTCACCTCAGTGTTGACATTTCCTTTTTGATGCCTATGATCCGAACTTGTGTTAGGAGAGCTGCTCATAGATCAGTTTACGATGTGTTAAGATTTTTGATGGAGGAAGAGAGAGCTAAGTAATAATACTAATTTAATGACCACCAAGATTCACAACACTCTTTTTTTTCCCAAACTGTTCTCAAGTTTATTCAATATTCTTGCTGCATCGAAATGATATGGAGTATAAGTAATAGAAACTACTGAACTCAGAGAGCAGGACATAAAACACACAGTCAACATTTATTCAGCCTCTAGGTCCATTAACATTTGTCGAAAGTTTGGGGTAAAGCACCGAACCAGTATGTTAGCAATCTCGTTTTGACCTCCACCATAACATGAACATAACGATATTTTAATAGAAGATATATATTCTGAAAACAATTACATAAATGTGACGAGTAAAATTCTATATCGGGGGGAAACCCATATGGAACTGTAAACGGCAAACATAAAACATGAAACACTGGTATTCTAATTAATACACACATCATACAATACCATAAGTGTTCACAAACATATATCATGCAGTCATCATAGATCACATTTTCCCCATCCTCCTGGGCCAACATGCATGAGACCATGATACAAACGTAGTTTCAAAAGAAAAATATAGTTCTAGCCCAATTAGTCTTTAGGTTCAAGAGGCTGAAAATCACACCAGCATCCTTTTAAACTGGGTTTGAGTCATTCCTCAGAAAAGAATGGCACGGTCAATATTTTGTTTTAAATTTTGTTATGATAATATATAAAAGCTCGCCTACAATCATAAGCCAATATATATATGTAATGGATAGTAGTAAATATACATATATTTTATTCCCTTATCAAATGAGCTTACAACAACAAAAAGTCTATTCATACTTGCCTATTTTCTGGCAATATCTATTACAATGTGAACATAGTAAAACTTTGACTTGCTCCCAAACATTTATTGACAGCACACAATGATACATATTGCAGTAACACAGGCTCAAAGACAATATACAAGTAACAAATTAGTTGAGATAGTTGGGGAGATACAAAAGCGCATGATTAATTGGCTGTCGCAAGATACATATACCTTTTTTGTAACACAAACTATAATTGTTCTTTAACTCCTTATTTGAGCACCAAAAAATACATTTTCCCATTTGAGCCGGCAACACAAGGCGGTGACATCACCGCATCTCTACCTTTAGAAGGGAATTGAAAAGACTTAATGGATTTCTCTGCAATTTGTTAAACACACTGCAACATGAGAGGGATACGGATGCCAAAGGGCACACAGATGTAAAAGATCCATGCAGTGTCATTTGGAGATGAGTGGGTTGACAGGGGGCTCCTGGGTAGCAGCTATATCCTGGGAAGAGGTCCCATGAGCTGGCTGGTTGTCACTGAAGAGTAAACCTTTCAGGATGTTAACATAAAAGGGGCCGTACACTTTCTTGTTGTAGTTGACAACGTTGACGTAGCTGATCGCCAGTGCGGTCAGCTCTGGCTGGATAACACCCAGCCCATTGGGAGTAGAGGGTGGACTCTTGTGTGAGTTTGGTGTGGATAGAACCACCTGAAGGTACTGCTGGACCCTTCCCTCTGAAGAAGAAGAAATGTAGGAATGTTTGCGATTAAAGATGAACCAAGAATAACTTTCTCTCAGACGTGAGAAAATTACAAACACCTACAAAGACACCGCAGAGTTTCCTCTATGACATTCAGTGAAGGAGTAGTCTAAAGCACCTACACTGGAAGCGAAGGGCAGGCCAAGATAAAGCCTGCTATAATTGGTTTGCATCGTGTTTAGAAGAAGCAGTTGTCCTCTGACAAATTTTAACCATTACATACACGCATTCACTCGCAGCTATAGTCACTGTTTTGACCTGAGCCTTTGCTTAATAAGGTACACTACAGAAAAAGGTAATAAGGACAAAATGTCAGTCCTCATCATATGGGCCAGTGGGTTGTTACCTTACCTACGAGGCTACGTATAGGGTTGCTTTCTTGGGTTATACCACAGATCTGTCCTCTCAAAGTGGTCTGCAGGTCACCAGGGAGAGGTGGGTAATTCCGCTCAGTCAGAGACTTATTCAGCTCACTGAAAATCTGAACGCTCACATTCTCCAGAGCCTCAGTCAGGTGAAAGTTTCTGCAGAAAGACAGAGAGAGAGAGAGAGAGAGAGAGAGAGAGAGAAGGTCAGGTCATTCATTAATAGGAATTGCTCCAGTCAGGATTCAAAATAAACATGGGGAGGTAATCTTGGTAGATGACCTTTACAGTTTGAACAATGGGCTGTTGGATGTATGTGTGTGTATATAAGAGGATGGAAAAAAGTGGTCTCACTGGCTGTGCATGCCCTCTAGCAACACACTGGTCATCTTCTTGAGACGCTCAATGAGAGCAGGAAGACCAGAAACAGCCCCTCCAACAGCGCTACAGATAATCAGCAGGACAGACGCCACAGCCTGTAGCAACTGCAGGCATCTCCTGAGCTCCTGCAGCCTAACCTCATCTGTCATCAAGGTCTAAGGAGAGAGCGGATACACACATGCAAAGGCACACACACACAAAAATTAGACAGGACTGTGCTTCATCATTCCAGCAAAACTCAAATGTTCTCAGTGCACTGGCTGTGATGGTATTATTCACAGCTGTCAGTGACAAGACCTATTTTTCAAACAATGTAGCTTCAAGATCATACAAAAACACGCTCTCGCTCTCTCTCATACACACAGTAACATGCACTGTGGCTGAGTCTCAGCACATGTGCATTTGTATGAGCAATTACCTCAGGCAGTGGGCCCTTGTGTCTACCCCACATGATCAGTCTGACAAAGGCAGTGTTGAGGACCAGCATTGGACTTGGTGTTCCATTTACATTCTTCCCAGGTTCACTAGGCTTCTCTCTGGGAGGCATGGACAGTAGGACTTCCTCCAGTGATGCTTTGATCCACTCCGTCGTATGGGCTAGAGCATCTTACCACCAGAAATAAGAAGAGCTGCACATTGTATTCTTTATTTCTTATCAATATTAACTTTGAATATGAAGAAAAACTGAGACAGGATGAACAGATGCTAAATTCACAGAGCCTGAAGATGCATCATTCCAAAACCAGAACAGACAGGTACAAATCTCCCAAACAGATTCATTTTGATTGTACACTCCTCCAAAATGACAAGCTATATGTACAGACATTGCTTACTCGGAGTTCTCTCTAAAATGTTGTGAAATTTGGCCCTCTCATACTCCACAGACTGCTTCTCAAGCTCCGGCCTCAGACTCTGAATAGTGAAGTTAATCATATCCATCTTCATCAGGTCCAACACACGAAAGATCTCCCTGTTGTCACATAAAAATACTTAAGAGAAAAATATTTCAAAAGGCAAATCTGAGACAGAGAAATATTCCTAAATTAACTTACAGAGCATGCTGGTTCACACTTGAGAACAAAAAGCTTCTATAGAGTACAACTGGTTCAACATCATAAAAATATAAGTGCAAAACAATGTACTTGAATAGTGAAACAATGTCAGCTGAGCTCTCTTCGAGTTTCTTGATCTCATTGTCTCGGACTGGCGCACAGAATTTGCCCATTGTGCTGATAATGTAGGAGGCCAAGCCCTGGATGTCCACTGCATCATTGTCTGCTTGTTGGCGAATAAGGTCCATGTCCAGAACCTCCATGATTTGAGTGCGAAGGCGGTTAGCTCCAGGGTTCAGGAAGGACAGCAGGGTCTTTAAAAATAGGAAAGAAAAAACGAAAAAAAAAACCCCAAAAAACATTTATAGTCAATCACATTTGTATTCAATAAACATGTTGCACAAGACTGATCACAGATTCCAAGAATTTCCTTTGCTTTTAATCTTTAAACACATTTGACAACATCACTTACATCTCGTATCTCTTCAAGTAGTTTGATGGCATGTTCGTACTCAGGGGGGTCATCATTAAGCTCTGATTCAAGGCAGTCCCAGAATGCTTTGTGAACAATATCTTTCACCCTCTTCTCCAGACTACGGAGATAAAAGCCAGACACTAGATTGGACTCAGTGCCAAACACTCAAACAAAATACTATAAAAAATTCACTGTATTATTAAAACCATTAATGATATTCAAATATGTGGTTTACACAATCTTGAGGTTACTCAGACATTCCTGCTAAAATATTAAGGTACACACTCAAAAATCTGATTTACAGTTTAGGGTATTATCAAAATCTGCTGGCTGTTTTGAAGACAGTCATTCAGAAACAGTACCTGCTCTGAGGTAGGTCAGGCTGCTCCACATGAAACTTGCGATTCATTATGATCTCGTGGGCCAGACTCAAATTTGATAGGTCTCGGGCTGAGGCCATGACCTCATCAAGTGTTAAGGTTTTCGGTGGGCTACCTGTGAAAGGTGAACATGATCATTAAATGAGAAATCAGAACTTAATTTTCCTGAGTGTCCTCACTGTTTATAATGAAACATGACTTCGACTGAAGAACAGAGGCAAGACTGATTTCTAATTGGTCTGAGGTCTATTAATGACAAAAGTGTTCAGAATTCCAAAGTCTGTCTATACATTTGGGTTGGGTTGAAAAGAAAAAAAAAACCCACCAGAATAATAATCCGAGCAACTGGTATGGAAAACAGCAGTCTGTTATCTAGATATCTATTGATTTGATAACATTTCTAATCCTGTGTCATAAGAGCCAGAAAAAGGCACATGACAAAAGCCTTACAGGATGGTGAGTTGTGCTTGCTGGAGGAGTCGCTGGTAAAACTTTGACGGGAGCACTCAAAGTCGCTAGACGACGTCACGCTGTCACACCTTTCAGAAGACTCTGTATCACTACCCTGGTCTTCACCCACTGCCATGGATGTCGAGGTGGGCCGTTCATCATTCAGCGGCATTGTGGATAGTAGCTGAGTAAAATCCAAAGAAATTCTATGAACAGACTGAGTAAAATGTTCATCTGCACATGAAAACCAGAATAAAAAGCAAATTGTCTTACTACTAAGCAGGCTGAATTACAGTAAAGCTAAAGCAAATATCTTTAAGCCTAACAGATGGAGCCACTGTCAGGAGGAAGAAAGGAAAATTCATTGTGCTGTTTTGTGTGGGCCAGTGACCATGGCAACAACGGGAACTTTGTCCATTTGTTACTCAGCCAGTTTTCCTAAAACATCTCACATCTGAATAACCATTTAAAGAAAAAAAGCACTTAAAACAACTGACATTTCTGTTTACATCAAGAACATTTAGGACAGCAAATAAAATTTGCAAACTTACTGAAGAGGCCAAATGAAAGCTGTTAAGTATTCATAAAAATGCTGTAGTGTTCAGATTTTTATGCCGATTGATTCTGTCTGTCAGGCAATGACTGACAACAAAGGTAGGGTAAAGCAACAACACGTCATGTTTCATATTTAGAATTTGAGTCAGGGCACTCGTCTGTTAATCACAAACATATTCAAATAAAACAACCATGGTATGGCAGAGTAAATCTGGTTGGCACTTAAACAGTTGTTTAGTTCATTCTAAACACATAAACATACTTACACCACCAACACTAAATGTCATAAAACACATTAACTCACATGACAACAATTTCAGTTTATTTGTCTTTATTACATCTCCCTGCTCTCCATAACAAAACTACTCCATGGTCTGACTGCATGGGCCTATCTTTGCGAAACATACTCCCTTTAATCTGCCTGGCCTTGAGATAGACGGGGTGGTTCTTCATTCCTACAGATAACTGACTGCTGTCTACTCACAGCTGATATAATAATGACAAGATTAGGATTAAACCCATTTCATGATAAGGATTAATTAAATCAGAGGACAAGAACCTGGCTGCTGGATCTTATGCCCTATCAACAAACACCAAGAGATTCACTTTTTACACTAATTTCAGATTCGATCTTGGCAAAATTTTCCAAATTAAAACACGAAAGGCAAAATAATAATTATAATAATGAATTTGAGGTGATAGCTCAAACATCTTAACGGTGCAACGGGATTGTAATAGGATCTATGTCACGTTCAACAGGATCCCTCCCTACTACAAAACCCTTAGCCTAATTAAGGTCGCAAAACTAAGGGAGGGTGTTGAGCATGGTATCTTAGCTGGCATTGGTCGGTGACTCACAACCGTTCGGCCCTAAAAGGCAACGACGAGAAATCTTCTGTTACATGCTGTACTGTACGCACTCAGCTGTACCCCACACACAATCCACACACGCGTCACTGATGAGTACACGTGATCTTTGCCTTCGAACAAAAACAAGGACAGACACAAACATACACTGCCTCAAATTTAGCGACTAAAACAGCCACACTCTCCGCAGTAGCAGAGCAGCTCGAGAGGAAACAAAGAATAAATTAAGCACGGGTTGAGAAATGTTAAATATTACTACATAAAAACAATGTCCAAAGAGAAAACATGCGCAAATCCTACATTGACTGTTTGAGTCAGCAGCAAATAAACAGAGGCAATACAAGTCGAAAACGATTCACGTAACATTTCAAGTGTGTTAAACTCAAGCAAGGCAGAGCTGGATGCCACAAATGTACACTTGCAGAAGAATACCTTATTGTAATATGTTCACATTCCCTGCACAATAACACAATTCAGACTTAAGGCACACAAACAAACAGCGGAAAGGCGATTTAAAAACTTGTGTTCACGAGATTGTGGTATTTAAACTCCTGCAGCAATATCGAGGAATAAAGGATATTTGGCTATTACCTTAGTCAAGTCCCCAGAACGGGAGACTTGGTTATTAACAGTTAGTTCTGAACCTTTGTCTTGTTTAGTTGTGGTTTACACAAACGCGTTTCTCAGTGTATCAACTATCAGCACACTCTTTAAAACCCCTAAAATGAACCACCAGCTGGCAAGCAGTAGTATCCAAACCCGGGTTAATCCATTTTGTCTATGAGGTGTACAAAACCGTTTATCACTCCTCGTCCTTTTGGTCCGCCGCATTTAAATTTATATGATCAGATTTAAATACAAATTTTTAAAAATCTGAAATGATTTTTTTGACGTGTGAGTTTTAGGTGGAAAAAATAACGCTAAAATCTTCTATTTAAAACAGTCAGCCTTCCTTTCTGTGAAATACATTGGTACGCTCTAGTTCACATGAGCGTCTTTGTTTACGGATGTGACGTTTGAGCAATAGAATAAAGTAACTTATGAAGCTCATCTTGGGGTAAATGTATGTGTTGCAGTTACACCAAAGTATTTAAGTTTAGAAGATATATTGGTTCGAAACAGTTCTACACATTCTATACTTAGTACAGTTCAGCGAGTAAAGTGGAAAAGTCCTGTCCTCTCAATGGCACCTGACTCCTCCTCCGGTGGATTTACGCGACAATGTTTTTGTTCAAATATACTTCCTGCATGCTGTTTAAACTAAGCACTCTGGTAAAGACATCTGAAATGGTATTTGACATTGTAGCGATTTAGCCAGGGAGGTGGTTTCTTAGCAATTAATACAGAGAAAGAAGAAGAAAAAAAAATTACACACAGACACACACACGCACACACATACACACTAGTGTTGAAAACTTTGGGATAACCTAGAAATTTTCATGTTTTTGATAAAATATAATACTTATGTTCACCATGGTAGAGTTGAATTGATCAGAAATTATAGTCAAAACATTGACAATGTCATAACACTCTTTTGGTTTCATAGAGTTGTTCTAAACTTTACACTCATCAAAGAATCCCCCATTTGCAGCAATTACAGCTTTGCAGATCTTTGGCATTCTGTCAGTTTTTGAAAATATTCAGGAGAAATTTCAACCCACGATTTCTGTAGCTCTTCCTAGAGGTGTGACTGACCTGTAGGGCATTTTTCTCTGACCTTATGCTACTTGAGTTTCCTATTTCTTTGCTAAACTGGTCTTGCAAGTGACTTAGAAGTAAGCTGCGGATCATTGTCCTACTGCATGATGAAGTTTGCACCAATCAAGCGCTGACCACAGGGGATGACATGACGTTATAAAATAGAATGGCAGCCTTTCTGGTTCATTATTCCTTGGACTCTTGTTTAAATCTCCCACCTTACCAGCACAGAAGCAGCCCCATACCATTACATTTCTTCAGCCATGCTTTACAGAAGGCATCAAGCACTCCTCCAGCATCCTCTCATTTGCTCTGTGTCTCACATATGTTTTCCTCCAGTCACCTCAAACTTAACCTCATCCTTCCATAATACAATTTAACAGTCACCCACAGTCAAATGTCTGTGTTCTTTTGACCATTTTAACCTTTACTCTTCATTCGCCAGTTTCAGTGATGGCTTTTTCTTTGAAACTTTGCTTCTAAGACCAGCATCCTGGAGTCATCTTTTCACTGTTGTTTAAGGAAGCAGCCAACTGAGGACCTGTAAGGCATGTGTTTCTCAAACTACGGAGTCTGATGTACTTATCCTCTTGAGCAGTTGTGCATCTGGGCCTTCTGCTTCTTTTTCTGTCCTCATTAGATCCAGTTTGCTGTCTTCTCTCAAGACAGTGGTGCACACTTTTAGTATGAAATCTTCAGTGTCTTGGCACTGATGCACAGAATAACCTTCACTTCAGAAAACAATAGATGTGTTTCTTGAGAAAGCTGCTTTGTTTTGGCCATTTTTGAACTGAAGCCACTTTTACATTGTTGTGCAGTTTCAGCATAGAAGTTGTTCATTTCCGATGAGGAATCACAGAAAGTATGTGAATGGGTCAGAACGAGTGCTGCGTGAAGAAATTCAAGTCCAACAGAGGTCCACATGCGTTTAAAATTTGAACTAAAGAATTGAACTTTTGAGTGCCAGTACTTTGCAACCCAGGTAAAGACCATTTACCTGTTTTATTGAACAATTAATGGATTTCAGGGGTACTAACACAATTACAAAAGTGTCTAATAACCAGTCAGCATTTAAACATGATTAATTAAGGATGAGCTAAGACAGTTCATCATTAGGACACTAAATTAATGGCTGCTCCCTCTCGCAGAGCTATAGGGGCACAGAAAATGTAGTCAATATTGATGGCAAGATGAATGCAGCATGTTATCAGAAAATATTTGAGGACACTTTGTATTCATCAGCCTGGGGGCTGGGTATGGGACGCACTTGGACTTTCCAATATAACAGTGATGTAAAACACAAGGCCAAGTCAACCCTTCAGTGGTTACAGCAGAAAAAAGTGAAGGTTCTGGAGTGGCCATCACAGTCTCCTGACCTCAACATCATTGAGCCACTCTGGGGAGATCTCAAACATGCAGTTCATGCCAGACAACCCAAGAATTTATGTGACCTGGAGGCTATTTGTTAAGAAGAATGGGCAGTTTTATCACCTAACAAAATAAAGGGCCTCATCCAATACTGTCACAAAAGACTGCACGCCATCATTAATACACAGTATTAAGAACTAAGGGTATGCAAACTTTTGAATGGGGACCATCTCTCTTTATTGCTATGTTTTGTGTAATGATTGTGCTATTCTGTGATGCCTTAGTTTAATTTGAATCCCATTGAAAGTTAAAGAAATGTTTTTTGTCTGATCAGTCCTGTTTTCTTTGAAGAATGGTACACATCTTTCAAATTCTGCCAGGGTATGAAAACTTTTTAGCAGAACTGTAAATGTTAAAAATGGGGCCTTATAGTTTTATCTGAATAAGTCATTATAAATCAGACATTTCCAGTTGTAATAGCCATTTGCAACTGAAGTAATGTCTTGGCTATATGCCACCTTGGTGAATAAAAGTATCAGTTTCTATCAAAACATGCGAAGTTCTAGGTGAACTTTTGAACAGTAGTGTGTATGTATCAGTTGGAAAAAAATATGTATATTATGGGTTGAATATTTTTATATTATGGGTTATTGGGTTGAAAGAACATTGGGCTTCATTCGCCAATATCTTCCTAAGTTTTTTTCTTAAATTTGTTCTTGAGAAAGGTCCTAAGAAAAAGTCTACATCAGATTCAAGACGTGTTCTTAACGCAGAATTGTTCGCACCTTTGTCCTAATAATGATGAATCTCACTGTCCTCATAAATTGAAAGCGCGTACCAGTTATTCCTAATTAACGTAGGCAAATGTTCCTCCAATCCCCATAAAGGGGCATGAGACTTCAGGGCCGTGTGCACACTCAGAAAACTATGGAAGCCCATTTCCGAACACGTTATTAAAAAAAAAAAAAAGCTAAATTACAGCTTTATTCCTCGCAATTCCAACTTTATTTCTCCCAATTCTGACTTTTTCACACAATTCTGACTTTATTTCTCGTAATTATGAGTTCTTTTCTAACAATCAACAAGTAGCTTGAGCCATCACTTGCCAGTTGTTCGTAATTAGCATGACTAAATGTCCCACCAGTCCCCATAAAGGGGCATGAGACTGCAGGGCCGTGTGCACACAGAAAACTATGGAAGCCTGTTTCAGCCACATTAAAAAAAGTTTGCCTAATTGTGACTTTATTTCTCGAAATTCCAAATTTATTTCTCGCAATTATGACTTTATTTCTCCCAATTCTGACGTTTTTTCCTTGCAATTCTGACTTTATTTCTCATAATTCTGACTTCTTTTCTAACAATCAACAAGTAGCTTGAGCCATCACTTCTGTTCCTGCTTTCATTGTTGAATGCAACATGCATACAGTAGCAGACAGAAGTGAAGGCTACAATGGCTGTGTCTGCTCTGTCCAGGTATTTTAATATTTATCCATATGTATAAAAGTAAAACTGACTGATTCTCACACACCTGCTTTAAAACCTGTCTGGTTTCAGATGGGATAATCCACAGGTAGTGTATGTTAAACTACTGCTCACTTATCACAGTCTCATGGTTTAAAAGACTGTGAAGCTTTGTAAATGAATGAAAATAATGATTAAAATATATTATAAATGATAAAAAATATTACAGTAATTTCATTCCTATAACAGTATACAACTGTAGAGTTGAAGAAAACACAACAAACAATTGTTTTGCATAAACATGTCAGCACTCAAATGTGTATAAGTGTGCTCTTGAGTGGGCATAGATTCTGTTCTTACCTAAGAACAAATCCCAAATCTTTGTGAAAACTGCGTAAGTGGGTTTTAAGAACAAATTTCCTCTCAAGAATGTTTGGTGAATGAGGCCCACTGATCCCACTCAGAAGTGGAGTTTCACCTCTCTCTTTTCCGCTCTACGACCTCTGGTCAACTGGCGGTCCCCTCACTCCGGGAACCCGGCATCCACTCCTCCCGACCACGCCTCTTCTCCGCCATTGCCCCGAGGTGGTGGAACGACCTCCCCCATGCAGTCAAGACTGTTGAATCTCTTACCATTTTCCGCAGGAAACTGAAAACCCACCTCTTTAGAACACACCTGTTCCCCAATGCCTAACCTCCCTTTCCTAGAAAAAAAAGAAAAATAAAAAACCTTTGTCTTGTATCTGTGTTTGTCAAAGTATTCCAGGGGCGCAATGCGAAGGGGCAATTCGACGCTCAGTTTTATTGTGATCTCTGCTCACAAGGTATTAGAAATCCGACTGATGCACTGATTGTAAGTCGCTTTGGTGAAAAGCGTCTGCCACATAACAAAATTGTAAATTGTAAATATAATGAAATTTAACACAAAAAGAACAAACTTGACACAAACAGCAACAAAGCTCTAAAAATGAGAATGAAGGAAAACCTTTCATTTAAAAGTTCTTCTTTCACAAAATGAGTGTAAGCAAACTAAACAACAGTTCTTTTGAGACTCTCCTCCATGATGAGTAGGAGAAACTTAAACATCAGTATCTTACATTTCTTCATCAAGAAAATGACTGGAGGATTTCCATTGTCCTAAATGACAGCAAAACTGATTTGAATAAAGCAGGAAATCCTCAGTGCTGGGACTGCTGCTGGAACATGTCATTACAGCACAAAAAGAAACACATGATAACAGCAAAATGATGATGGACTACTCTTAGCTTTTAAGATCAATGTGTGGGTGCTTCAGTACTGAGGGTGCGGAGAAAAAGAGGCTCTCGCTTTGAGAAGCCAGAGATTAGATCTTTTTTGTTAGTTTTTGTGGATTCATTTATTCCAAGATAACTTATATTATTTATGGCCTGGGTAATAAATAATAAATAAAAAAGTAATACAGAGATAAATCATCTTTGGTTCACTATGCACCATGAACTGAACCAAGGACAACAGAACCATGGGTTTCAGTCTTGGCACAAAACCATTACACCCCTAATCATTAATAAAATCAGTCAAAACATGAGAGACACTCAAGCAAAGTGGCCAAGATCATCCATGTGGTGGCACTATTACACAAAAAAGACACTTTTGGGTCATGACTCACCAAGCTTATGTCCTTTATCAAAATGTTTGCTACATCTCCATTTCCTGGGTTCAGACTAATTGATTCTCCCATTTACATCCACGTAAATGTCCCATTTATGAGAATTTCTGCCATTTGGAGTTTTTCAAAATCCTACTTTTACATATTCCTCGAGCTTCATCAAAAGGTTAGGGGGTGTTAGGTGGTGGGAGATGACATGGTACCTTCTGCTTTACGACATAACACACATACAGATGACGCAGGATATTGGAACACAGGATCATCAGAACCAGAGAGCATCTGGACTTCAAGCCATTATAAACAATGGCAACCATTTGTGCATGAAGAACACTGCCATCCACTGCCACCAATGTGACTGAGCAAATACTCAAGTCAGAATCTTGGTAGAATCTGATGCTTTAATGGCTCTTTATAGCTTCTGCAGCATTATTCTGTTTCAAATTAAAAAGAAAAAAATGTACGAATTGAAGAGTGGTGTTTCTAAGAAATTCTGAGAATTGGATGAGTTTGTGAGTGCAAAGTTTCATTATTTTTCACCCATTTATTTGCATACTCCACCAGTCTGTTGTTTGTGTCAGTATTCCAGGAAATGCCAGAAATGAAATTATATCACCTGATCAACTTTTGTAAATCTTTAGTAGATGCTTTAGTAAAACTAGGCAAAAACATCTCTCGCAACTGTATTCTTTCACATTATGGGAGAGAAGGACTGTTTTATATATGTATATATATATGTAGCCGGGTGGACATGGGGAGAGATTATTCTTGGGGTGATTAGACGGTAGGGAATGAGTACTGTCACTTTAAGAACAGTTTAGGAGTAAAGCCCACGAGAGCGCAGTCCTCCTGTGTTGCATCATGCAAAGCAGAGCGGTAAAACTGGAGAGCTAAGGGTTGCTGAGGTCCGAAAAGAGGTTAACTGTGTGAGATCCCCGCCACGCTGAAGGCAACACTAAGCAGTGGGCAGCGTAAGTGGCGAACTATGCCGATTGTATGGGATGAAGAAGACCCGCACAATGCCCCATCACCCCCAAGGGAACCCACAGTGTGAAAGGTTTAATAGAACTTTACACGACCTGTTGCGCACGCTTCCTCCGGAAAAGAAGCACCGATGGCCTGAACACCTGTCAGAGCTTGTGTATGCGTATAATGTCACGTCACATTCGACCACAGGGTATTCACCCTATTACTTGCTGTTTGGGGTTCACCCACACCTTCCAATTGATGCACTGCTAGGCCAAGAGCAAGTGAAGGATGACAAGCCTGACTGGTTAGCTATACACCAGGAGCGTCTCCAAGATGCTCATGCAAAGGCAAGGCAGTGTGCTGAGCGGAAGGCTGCGGAAAGGTTAGCTCAGCAACAAGAGAGGATATACTGTCCACCCGTGGATGTGGGCCAGTTGGTGTATCTTCGCCATTGGCCACTGGAAGGAATAAGATCCAGGACGCCTGGGCAGCTACCGTGTATAAAGTTGTTGATGTCCAAGGAACCACCTACACAGTGGAGCCACTGGAAGGAGGACCAGTGAAGAGGGTGCATAGGTCCAACTTGCGGCCGTATGTGGGACCTGTACCAATGCTGAGGCGTAGTCACCCTGCAGTCCGGCCTGTGGATAGACCTACCTTGGGTCGGGGTTCGGAAGCTGAGTTCACAGATCCAGAGTTTGTGATGGTGGAGGAAGTCAGGTATCCAGCAGTAGTAGTGGGAATCCAGGAACCTGAAAACTTGGGTCTGATGACCGACGAGTCAGGAAGCTGCCCCAATGATGTGACCGAGAGTGTAGTGGAGAGTGAGGATTCGCGTGAGCAGGAGAGAAGCGATGTACCTGATGAGGACCCAGTGGCAGAATTGTTGTCCTGCTCTCACCCCATGGCAGACAGTCTCGGCTTGCCTGCTGAGGATTCGAGGTGAGGAGAGAGGGAGATGTTAGGGTAGACACGCCAATTCCCGTTCCGCGCAGAAGTCAGAGGAACACAGCGGGGATAAACAGGAACCCGTTTAACCTACCTAGGTCAGCATGCAATGTGGTGTCTCTTAGTCCAGACACACTCTCTCAGGTGTTAACAGGCATGGTTCTGTATACTTCAAAACTAAAAGGAATGATAGATGCAAAAGAAGTCATCGGGGGCGCTGACTTGTAGCAGGGGAGAATGTAGCCGGGTGGACATGGGGAGAGATTGTTCTTGGGGTGGTTAGACGGTAGGGAATGAGTACTGTCACTTTAAGAATAGTTTAGGAGTAAAGCCCGCGAGAGCGCAGTCCTCCTGTGTTGCATCATGCAAAGCAGAGTGGTAAAACTGGAGAGCTAAGGGTTGCTGAGGTCCGTAAAAGAGGTTAGCTGTGTGAGATCCCCACCACGCTAAAGGCAACACTAAGCAGCGGGGCAGCGTAAGTGGCGACAGAATATACCAGTGAAAAAATCATCTAATGCTTATTGTATATTGGCTTTTTCCGTTAGCTGTGTTCTTTTTGTGTGCTTCTGTCTAATGTAGAGGGGAGACAGAGTGCCGTGCTAATTTCCGAGTGTGAGTGGTTAGCGAACAGGCTGCACACCAGGGCGAGAGTGAGTTCCTGATTCTTTTTCTGATAAGCTGATACAGAGTTCATGGAAGAATGTTTGAAAAAGTATATTTTGTTCATGGATGTATGTTCCCAGCAAACTTATGTACTTTATAGTAGGGTAACTGTACCAGTTAATTGATTGTGTTGTATTTCTATTTTCTTTCTGTATTTAGAAATACGCCGCTACTGTTGTCTGTAGACCTCTTAAATTTACAAAATTAATGCTGTACTCTGTTGGGTGCAGTTGGGGAATAAAAGACCCACAACAAAAAACAAAAAACAACAAAAAAAAATAAGAATTGTGTGTCCGGTCCCCTCATTCATGGCCAGGCCACACATATATGTATATATATATATATATATATATATATATATATATATATGTGTGTGTGTGTGTGTGTGTGTGTGTGTGTACATTATATACATACACACACACCCCGAATAAGAGTCATTAGGCCTCATTCACCAACCGTACTTAAGTGCTGACATGTTTGTGCAAAATAATTGTTGATTGCATTTTCTTCAATTTCACAGTTATATAATGTTATAGGAATGAAATTACTGTAATATTTTTTATCATTTATAATATTTTTTAATAATTATTTTCATTATTTTACAAAGCATCATGGTCTTTTAAAATGAATAAACACTACACTAACACTTCATGTAACACTCCAGAATGTTGTGCATATTTATTCATACTTTTGTACAATAAAAAAAAAAAGCGATATGAGAATATAACAGTTGGTGGTTACTGTGATAAGTGAGCAGTAGTTTAACATACACTACTGTTTAACATACATCTGAAACCAGACAGGTTTTAAAGCAGGTGTGTGAGAATCAGTCAGTTTTACTTTTATACATATGGATAAATATTAAAATACCTGGACAGAGCAGACACAGCCATTGTAGCCTTCACTTCTGTCTGCTACTGTATGCATGTTGCATTCAACAATGAAAGCAGGAACAGAAGAGATGGCTCAAGCTACTTGTTGATTGTTAGAAAAGAAGTCAGAATTATGAAAAATAAAGTCAGAATTGCAAGAAAAAAAAGTCAGAATTGGGAGAAATAAAGTCATAATTGCAAGAAATAAATTTGGAATTTCGAGAAATAAAGTCACAATTAGGCAAACTTTTTTTAATGTGGCTGAAACAGGCTTCCATAGTTTTCTGAGTGTGCACACGGCCCTGCAGTCTCATGCCCCTTTATGGGGACTGGTGGGGCATTTAGTCATGCTAATTACGAACAACTGGCAAGCGCTTTCAATTTACAAGGACAATGGCATTCATCATTATTAGAACAAAGGTGTGAACAATTCTGTGGTTTAAGAACACGTCATGAATCTGACGTAGACTTTTTCTTAGGGCCTTTCTCAAGAACAGATTTAAGGAAAAACTTAGGAAGATATTGGTGAATGAGGCCCATTGATTTTTATAGTGATTCTGCCAAATCAAAGCCTGTCAAGAAATTCAAATGCACTGTAACCCCTTCCACAAAAGCCCAACAAACTCAACTGCTTGAGATGCTTGCTTCTGCAGGTAACAGCACGGTTGTCCTGAAGACCCACAAAACGTATACGATACCAACAGTGCCGTGGTTCGAAAGTCTTCAGGTGATTGAAGAAGAGATACGCAACATTGACAAGGCTCAACTAATCAAGTTTCAAGTTTAAGTTTATTTAAAGCCCAGTATCACTGTTTACAGTCTCAAAGGGCTTTACATGCCCACAGGATTATAACAAACAGAGCAGGGTGGCACCCCCCGAGTCGATCCTCATAGCGGGCAAGAAAAAACTCCTCAAAAAACCCAGACGATAGGGAAAAATAGGAGAAATCTTGAGGACCACAGAGAGAGGAGACCCCTTCTAGGCCAGCCAGGCGTGCAGTAGGTGCCAACCCAGTGGGCAAATTACAAAACAACACAGTAATAATGAACATGAAAACACAACTAGTAGGCAGTATGAAGAATGACAAGACAGCATGGGGCTCAGTTGGGGTGGATGACACAGCCACAGCAGCGCAGGAAGCCACGAAGCCACAGCAGCCATCAGGAGGACAATGAAGAGAGAGATGACAGACGGGGGGGGGGGGGGGGGGGGGGGGGGTACACCTAAGAAGAAAGTAGCCACATTCAAGCCAGACACTCATGCTCGAACAGATGAGCCACAGCCATGCAGGAGAAGAGGGAGGGAAGGAGAGCATTATTGGAGTAATCAAGCGGGCAGTGCCTTATGGCACAAGCATAGAGTGGGCAGGGTCACTGGGTCAACAGCTCACTAGGTTCTCCACACCTCTTCCGTCAGATCTGCTCCCTCCCTAATAAATTGAATCTGCCAACCCTATAAGAAATTAAATACTCAGTCTACAATTGCAGTCAGAAATATTCAACCCCTCACCTCAAAAGACATTATAGTGCTGTGAATCAAAGTTAATGAAAACATATGACAAAAAGTCTCATCAAAATACAACAACAAAAACTATTGATATATTTTGAATTATTCTGAGAACATAAACTGACTTTATTTTGAGTTCAAATGAAAAATTGAACTCTTTTCAAAAATATGCATATGCGCCATTATTCAACTCCAAGCTTCAGTACTTTTGTGGAGCATTTAGCCTTTATAACTTCTAATAAGTGTCTTCAGTAAGTGCTGACAAGCTTCTAGCATTTCTCCATTGGAATCTTTGGCCATTCTTAACGTGCAAAAGCCTCTAGTTTGTTGATGTTTAATGGCCTCTGTGCTGCAACTGCCTTCTTTAAATCCCACCAAAGATTCTCAATGGGATTTATATCTGGGGACTGAAAAGGCCACTCCAGGACATTCTGGGATCTATTTCTCAACCGAGCTTTGGTTGACTTTGAGGTGTGCTTGGGATCATTGTCTTGCTGGCTAGTTCAATGATCATCAAGGTTCAATATACCAATAGAAGGCATCATGTTCCTCTTTAAAAAGGCCTGGTATTTTTGGGAATCCATGATGCCAGTTACAAAGTCAAGATTGCCAGTTCCTGCAGCAGAAAAACATCCCCACATCATCAATGACCCACCTTCATGCTTGACTGTAGGGATGGTATTCTTCTGGTCATAAGACTGGCCTTTCTCACGCCAGACACACCGCTGGTCCATGTGTCCAAATAGTTCCAGTGTAGTTTCATCAGTCCATAGAACTGTCCCAAAACCCCTATTCAGATTCCTCCTGGCATATTCTAGTCGACCTTTGATGTTCCTCGTGGTCAAGAGTGGAGTGTATCTTGGAGTCCAGCCATGAAGTCCTAGTTTCTTCAGTGCTTGTCTTTTAGTTGCCACTGAAACACTTGTCCGGGCCTTCATCAGGTCATTCTGTAGGTGTTTTGCAGGAACACAGATGTTTTATTAGTTGTCCTGATTAAGTTGCTAAGATGATATTATAATATGATAGTTGCTTGATGATATTTTGGGCTTTTCACCACAGCCAGGCAGGTTTGCAGCTGTGCCAGATTTAAATTTCTTTATAATGTTCCCAGTAGTGTCTCTTGGAATGTTAAAATTTTGGGAAATCCTCTTACACCCAATGCCCTTCAGGTGCAATGAAATCATTGCCTCTCACAGCATTTGTGAGAGCTCCTTAGTCTTATCCATGATTGCAACTCACCTTGAACACTTTCATTGGTGGAGTTTATATATGCATCAAAGCTGATGGAAATTAAGGATCATTATAGTTCCCAAAGGCTTAATTATGTTTTAACTCCACTTCAGGCCATAAAAACTAGCAGAAGGTTTTAGAAACAGCAATATTATATAGGGGTTGAATATTTGTGACATGGCTAGATTAACAAAATAGCCTATTACTCACAAATACTACATCATACATTTTCTTGGTTGCTTTTATGTATCATTCAACTGATACAAAAATTCATCCAAAGCAAAATAGCGCATCCTAGCTCTCTGAAAAAACTTCCACTGGTAAATCCTGACAATCTTTGGGGGGTTGAATATTTCTGGTTGTAACTGTATCCTGTGGGGGAGGAAGCATGAAATTGATGCTCTTAACACCTACAAATATGCTGTGGGGATTGGCCAACACCAAGAAGGCACTTCATCTTTCATTCATACAGATGATCAAGTTGGGAAAACACACATCAATCTGCAGATAAAGAGGGCTGAGATAAGATTGTCACAGGAAAAACCTTTCATTGGAGCATTGTGTGACGGTTACGTGACCTGTCACTATTGTGGGACTGGCGCACTTGAGGCCAAGTGTCCCTACAAGTGGGACCACACCATGGCTAATAGCAGTATTGATCAGTGGCTCAAAGACCCCAAACGACACCTGTAGGAAGCAACTGGATTGAACCAAGATCATCCCTACTTTACCCAGGTAGGTATTGCTTAAGTCCTTGTTACATCCCAGATAGTGAGTTGGGTCTAGGGTTATGATGCAGGGACGTAGCATAAAGAAACCCACCACCAGTGTCGGATTGGGATGGTGCGAGGGGGAAAAACACACGGACACGGGAGCAATAGAACAAAAACCACCCTGAATGCCTACCGGAAAACACACACTTAACTACGAAAAGCAAAAAGGTGGCAGAGCCAAAATAAACCTAACTACACTCACTGACTACCAAAACAGAACATACAATAGTGGCACCTGCCTCTAACCTAACCCCTATACACAGTTAACTCCTAGCGCGGGGATCCCCCTCTTACCTGTTCTTCTCCCCACGCCAATCGAAAACAACCAAAGCCAATCCGTAATCCAAAACCGTAGTCAAACAATAACAAAAATCAAACACGATACAGAGCGAGTAATTACAACACAAGAGAGCACAAGAGCGAACGCAACGAGACCGAAATCTACCGACAGTTAAAAACCGGCATCTTTAAATTTACGCACCCCATCTCCGGTTGGCCATCCGACGAGGGGCACTCCATCTTTGGTTGGCTGGCTGGGAACGCAGAAGTGGGACGCAACACCAGGCCAGGTGGGGAGTGGCAGCTGTTTCGCGCCACCGCTGGATCCCTGCGTCAGGTGACAGGGGAGAGGAGAGAGAGAGAGAGAGAAACAACAAGACACAGAACGCAACAAGACGCAAACACACACACACACAAATGCGCCGCACGTAACAGTCCTTTTTCGGTGTTCCCTTTAAAAGTAACAAAGGGATGAAAGAGGTCATAGTTATGTCAGTGTGACTGGGAGCAGTATGTGTTTTTGCTTTACAGGCACAAATGGAGATGTTTGTCACCAACACCAACTATTGTGACTTTATAACATGGACGCCACAACTCTGCATCATCTTTGGGGTCCTGAGAAAAGAAGACTTCATTTGCAGTGCTGTGGAAGCTATCTCGAATTTCTGGAGCTGCCACACTTTGCCAAGACTGAGGCTGGACTTTCAGGTACATGGTTTAATAAGAGTAGTACAATTCATATATAAGTGACAGATTATGAAACATTTCATAAACATGCCCATAGTTCTGTGAAGTTTAAGTGAGAGAAATGCTAAACAAGGTATTGAATTACAGATTGAATCAGAGATCATGCTGATTTCTGTATTGTCATGAAAACTGACTGAATTCATGACCTCATTTAAAATGTATATTTGAAGGTTATTAACTAATAGATGTATGATTGTATGATTAGGGTGTGGATAGTGCCAGTTTTTCAGGCAGTGAGGCAGGAAGCAGTGGGACAAAAAGAGTAGTCCAGGGCAGGGAAGGAGAGCCAAGGATGTGCAGAGAAATGGATGAGATAAACAGAGGAGCCGAGGAGCTGAGTGACGGTACTTCCAGAACCCCAACAGGACAGTTATAAAAACAGACAACTCACACTATAGTTAATGATATACATGCAACATGTTTGAGCTTTGGAGATTAGGGATATTGCAGGTGCATTATCTGTAAAGCCATAGCTATTGTTTAAACTGGTGGTCTACAGCACATTGGTCCCAAAATGTATTACATGCATCATCAGCCCCAGGTGTCTTCAAAGTATCAGTTCCTTTTTACAATACTTAACTTACTACACTATCTGTCATGTTGTCCAAAGCTACACATACATGCCCAATTTTGGCAATGGTTGCCTCTTGTCTCTGTTGCTTCTCATATCTAGCCTAGGGTTGCCACCTCTTATGTGGAGAACTAAGGGACACCCCCCTCCCTCCCGCAAGTCCTAACTCAGGTTTTACTTAACAGCGTGACAGCGCGATATACATGTGTCAACTCTCCAGCTGTTACCTGTAAAGGAGGCATCACTGATTGGATTGAAAATGTGTATGGATTAGGCTGTTAAATACAAAAGGATACTGTGATCCTGTTTTTCCTAAGTTAAAAAAATCTTGTTTATGGCTTAAACAGGATAAAGAGATAAGGTTATTTATTTAGATGTTTTAAATTGTACATTGTCATATTTATATAACGTATCATATTAATGAATTACAATAAATAAAATAAATAACTATCTTAATCTTCAGTCCAAAATCTAAGCGAGTGGATGGAATAGCAGGATGATATTTGCACTGATTATTGCCTAGCTATTTGTATTGGTTACTGTGTAACATAGGTCAACGTAGGCTATAATATAGGCTACAGTTGGCAATATACAATTAGACAATACACCATATCTGCCACGGGGGAAGTCTGAGGTATAAGGAATCGAGCAATTCCACTCTGCCTGGTCTGCTCTGCTCGAACATGGGTAGCACCTACAGCATGCTGTTTAAGGTCAGACATCCCTCTATGGGCAACTGAAAAACCTTGTTGGCAAACTGTACAGTTTGCCATGTATTCGGTGCCAGGGAAAGGGCTGACCCACTGATCATTCAGCCCAATATCTTGACAGTGTCTTACGTTTCACCAGGATACTTGAGACATCACTAAAATAATAAGAAAAAGAAAAATGCAGCAACTGAGGGTGCTATTTGTAACTGTAAGCTACAAGGTAACCACTGAGTTACACCTAATGGAAACGATGACATTGACGTGCAATCTAACACAGCATGCAGAGCTTGTTGGTCTCTAGCTCACCAATGAAATTAAAATTCCCCACTCTGCTTTTATAACTGGTTTGATTTTACTTGATGTTATGTCATTCTCAGCACTTAGAAGACCTAGTGTATATATGACACGACGTGTACGAAAATTCGGGGACAAATCGCATCCCTTATTGATTCAGTACAGCACGCAGCATTTTATTTTCCAATACAGGATGATCCCGTATTATAAGGGACAGGTGGCAATGTTGGAGAAATGGAAGAAGGCCTCTGAAATGGAAGAAGGCCTCTGAAATGGAAGAAGGCCTCTGTAAGTTGAAGCCAACGGAAGAGGACCTTGGTATACCAAAAAAGGAAGATGCAATATCAGCAAAATATACAGGCAATATGAAAAAGGGTAATATCTAGGTTATAGTGACAGGGAAGCATAAGTAATGACTGGGGCGTAGTGGCGTCAGTGTCCGCCTTGCATGGACTAGCCATCACTTGATAATGAACACCTGCATTAAGGGGTAAAATATCTGAGGTAAGATCGGGGACATGGTAAAGCGTCCCAAGTACAGTAAGGACATGGCTGAATCATCATTTTTACTTAGCCAAAAAAGGAAATCGGAAACAATGATGTATGGAATAATGAAATTCTGGGAAAATTTGGGGAAATTTCTGGAAGCGAATGGGATGGACCATGCAAAAACGGATGATGTAAGGGGTGTTACCATACAACCGTGTTATGCGTTTATTGGTCACATAGGTTTTGCATACAGGTAAAATTTTAGATATAAGTGCATGATTTTCTGTATTAAATTCAGTCACTCCCTGGGAACTGACTCAGTTTGTTGTATTTTGCTCACCACTGAATGCAATAAAACTTAGAATTTGAAACTTAGAATTTATTTTTCAAAGAAGAAGAACTTAGTATAGGAAGTAGAGCACTGAGTGTGGAGAAGGGACTCGGTCACATCTGGCCCTGACTGGGGAGTCTCTCCCACAGCAACCCTAATCTAGCCTGTCCATGTATGCTAAAAAGTAGCTCGCTAGCCTGTCGTGGGCTATGATTAAAAGTTGCTTGCTTACCCACAGTATAGCTATCCTTAATGTGTATGATAAAAAGTAGCTAGCTGGCCTTTTTGTGTATGATAAAAAAAGCAAGTAGCTAGCTAGCTAACTAACCTGCAATCAAGAAACTGTTTATGTGTTGTTTGACAACACATGTAAATGTATTCCTCAAGGAACTATTTGTCGGTGGAGCTGAATGAACGGCAAAAGAACAATTTGTTGTCTCAAATTATTGTTACTTGATAAACAGCTTTGTTTGAGGAACTGTTGTATAAAAGCAATATCACACTTGAGGACATGCTGAAATACTGTGTAATAGTTGTGTAATAGTGTAACTATTACTGAGTCACAGCCATGCTGATATACAGTATAACACCAGTCCCTTTCGTGTTTTATATATATATATATATATAGTCCACCCTCCATATTCGCGGATTTGATTATTTGCGAGTTTGCCATCAACACCCTGGACAGGTCACCAGTCCATAACAGGGCAGGCACACAGACAAACACACTCACACACACAGTCATACCTAGGGGCAATTTAGTGTCTCCAATTCGCCTAACCTGCATGTCTTTGGACTGTGGGGGGAAACCGGAGCGCCCGGAGGAAACCCAGGCAGACACGGGGAGAACATGCAAACTCCACACAGAAAGGACCCTGGCTGCCTGGCAGGGGATTGAACCCAAGTCCTTGCTATGAGGCGACAGCGCTACCCACTATGCCACCGTGCTGCCTGCATGTTTGCTAGTGCCACATTTTTGTCCTTAATAATTGGGAATAAGGGCTAATCATGAGGAACCATGATTAACTGGTTGCTGCAAACAGCCCATCAATATTTTAATGTGTTGTCCTTCATTGATCAGATAAATGGTGAATCACACACATGCTACCTTGTCCAAGGTGCTGTTCAGCACAGCTGTAGCACTATTAACGTCTTGTGGCAAGTTGGTTACTGAATCAAGCTAGCCTCCTAACAACTGATTAGTCTAGTGATGATTAATTTATAGGCCCATATAATCTTTCATATATCACTCATGCAGCACATTGAAAACTAGGCAAAAAGCCCTCCCTTAAGGTAACAATTAAGCCTAGACATGTTGGAACAAGATGTGCAATGTTATAACTAAACAATATTGTTCTATGGCCATTGCTGCATTCACTGGCTCAGCTGACAGCGGTAATGTTGATGTCTGCATCATGCTGAGAAACTTCTCTGCTTCTTGCAGAGAAGTTTGAGAACAAGCCTTAGGACGTTTTCAGACCTATAGTTTGATTGCTTTGGTCCACAGCAGGGAATAAATTGTTACGATGTTGCATAATGATGTGGGTTTGGTTTGGTTTTACATGGCCTTATTTCTAAACAGACCAAAATTTGCAAAAGAAGACCAGACTGCTCCGCTATTGGTCACAAAGAGATTAACGTGCCACTTTCCAATTTCACAATGGAGGGACAACTACGTGGGTTGATCTTGGCCATGGTCATTGTTTATTACATCGTTTGCATTTATCACTTCAGGTGAATGAAACAATGTGAAAAGGAGGCATGGCTGCAGCTGGAAAATAATGTGCTGATGCACTGGTTACTGACGGTGCATATCGAGCCAGTTCAGGAGGAGGTGCGCATTAATTCTTTTTATTATACGGTTCCTCAGAATGCTGCAGAAAGTTCCATTGAATTAAATGGGCCATCCCAGCATTCTGAGGTCCGATATTTCTTGATAATGACCACTGAAAAAAACTGTATCCGCTGTGAAAAATTAATGGCCACTGCCATTGGCAACGGGATTTGTGCTTCTGATTCACACCCTTCATATCATTCCGCAAGTACTCCATTCACTTATCGTAAAGGAAATTCATGGTAATTTGTATCTAACATGTTGCTAGGCAACACCTGCAACTTTAAATTTCTGTTTGCTAGAAGGAATGTTTTTCTCAGCGGAAGCCATGAAAGGGCAATGAAATCATTGAGATGAAATATTGTGTGAAGTTTCTTTTAGCATTTTGGTAAGTAACTGTATAGTAAGCAGGATAATATATAGTCCACCAGTCATTATTGAAAAATTAATCCCTTCAGGACGAAACAAGACCCCTCCTCTGTGTGTCGGGGTCCTGTTTGTCCTGTCAGGATTTATTTTTCGATAATGACCAGCGTACTATACGTTATCCCTATACGTTATCCCTTAACTGATGACATGCTCATCAACCAAAAATGCCTGTGGTCTTCAAAACAGTTTAGGACTGATGTGAATAGAGAGGGCAAGCATCAGCTCTTTTTTTTAGTTTAGCCAAAGTAATGTTGTCTGGTGAAATTTTGAGTTCTGTCTTTAAAGGCTTACAATCCTACCAATAATTTAATGCCCTCAATTCCCATGATTCATAGCTACTGGATAGTTTTGGTCCTGGTTGGTTTGGGCTGCTTTCTCACCAGAGGGACCACACCAGAGTTTGCCAGATGATGTGGATTGGGACCACCTCTCTTTGGGGGTCTTGGGCTGATTATATTAGCGTGGACCTGAGTGCAATTACTGTGTTCAGACCTACGCAAACGAATGCAACCAAGGGGTCAAACACACTACAGTTTGATTCAAACAGACTAGAGGCTGCAGGTGTGAAAGCAACCTTAACTACAATTTAACTGGTACCAGTGCAAATTTGGTAAGTCCCCAATGGATTCATTTGGGAGTAAGCTATATTATATCCCTGCGTATTAACTTTGGACAATGCATTTAACTGTGTTACAGGGTATCACCACTTTCTTGGTGGGAGGGCATAGACAGTGAAATTTGATGAGGCGAGTTGCAGCTCTTGGCCCAAACAAAAAAATTGCTCGTAATGCTCCAAATCAAGTAATTACAGAAACATGTAACTATGAAGTTAATTAAGTATTTTTGGAAATTTTATAGAGTGTTGCTAAAGTAATTTTAAGATGCTCATGTTGCACTTTTATTTGTAACGATAAAATTAGGCCATATTACTTAAGGTATGGTGTTTCCAATAGCAATACTCAACACTCCCTAAAAAAACATGAAGACAAAACAGCATGTAACCCCCACAACCATGAGGGGTTCTGTGTCAATTAGAGATCGGTAACATAAAGTAGAATTGAAACTTCACATTTTCATTAACTTCAAGAGATCAGATTTAGTTATAATGTTCAATACAGATGTTCATGTTTTAAGTATGGTATAGCAGTAGCATTCTTTATGCTGGTATATCACACCAATGGGGTACAAAAATGAAAGATCAGACTGCACTGTTAACATATTAAGCATTCCATTAGTCACATAAAAAACATACACTGCTTGACCTAAAAATCATCAAAGAACTAAGCTGTTCAAAGGAGCACTCCATACAGCTTTTCAGAGGAATTCAGGTAACACAGTCTAATATGTTTTATGAATGTTTAATCTCGGAGGCAACGTCTATCTGCCCTAAAACACCCTATACTCCCCGGTGCCCTTTGCAGCGCTAAAAACGTTCTTGTCTGGAATACAGGAGAGGAGAGCATTCTTTATCATAGACTTGTGAGAAAACCAAATTTCCCCCACACTTCCCCTGTCAAAATTTTGTGTACTGCTAAAAGAACAAAAGTGTGATCCATAGACAAACTGATAGTCACGCTAAAGTGGAGGTCTTCAATGTTTTTCAGGCCAAGGACCCTTTGGTTGATAGAGACATGGTGGATGGACCCCCTATTACCTATTGAAATTGTGTTGCTTATTAAACCGGGCCAACAATAATGTGTAGAGTGGCCTATAGTGCCATGTATACAAGTACTTTGTAATGATGTAGACAACGCTAAGGCATTAAAATGTATTTATGTTAATGTGTATTTTCAGACATATTTTAATTCTTGGAAGAAAAAAAAGTTGGGATCAAATAATTTGTCAGACCCCCTGCAGTAACTCTGAGGACCCCTATATATCCTGTGCTATATAGCCCTGGAGAAAAAGTTGACCCCCCCCCAATTGTCATTGTATAATTCGCACTCTGATTTTGCGGCTTAATGTAAAACTGCTTTGTCTTTAGATTATGATGTAATTGTTTTGTTAGTAGGCAGTGTTTATAACCAGGAAGTGGTGTTTATAAGCCTAACCAGTAATCAAGTGCATACAATGATTTTGTTCTGTAGCAGGAGTTGCTGTGCTTGTTCTGTATAAAAATAAATGTAAAAATGTTTTTATATATGTGTATATATATATATATATATATATATATATATGTAAAATAAAATCCCTAATTTCTGAGGATGAAATTGAATACCGAGGGTGAGTATTGAAGTTGCCAGACTAGTGTAAATCATTAACAGCACACAGCAGTTTCAGTTTAGTTTATTTCTATCCCGAATTTATTTTGTAAAATTTTAGATTCATTTCTTGTTGCAATGGCTCCCCATATACACATACCCTCAAACCTTTCACAGACCACATAAAAAAAAAAGAAAAATAAAAACAAACCCAAAAGACTTGCAAATGTAAATCAATGTTAGGATCAACATATGACAGTTCAGTCAAATAATGTAATTATCTCCACTTAAATTCTCGAAATTATTAATTATGAATGATTCTTATTTCATACATTTTAATTGCCTGACATTAAACTGACAGCAGCCCACCCCATGATGGAATTCTGCACAGAATTACATGTCTACAATAAACACTCATATTGAAAACCATGGAGAACACCCACAGTAAGGAGACTTTGCATTAGAAAATCAGTGAATACATACAGCAAACCTAAGAAGTCATATTTGTCTGAATGAACCTATGCCCTTTTATTAGTAAAAGAATACAAAAATACAACCTCCTCAAAAAACATCAAGTCAGTGGAGTAACATTCACCTATTGTTTGTTCCCCCTTTACCAGGTTTGGCAAGCTGTGTTTTGTTATGTTTCTACTTCAATAAATTATGTTTATTTGTAGCAGGTACAGATATAATCCACTTAACCAGATACAACTGAAATTAATGAAGTAGTTTGATAATACATACACAGTAACATAGCAAGAAGGTTATAAACTTTATATTTGTAGTGTATTTTTGTTTATGTATGTTCTGTGCCTCCATGTATTACACTGATGAATCAGGAGTGTGACTAATAAAGAATCCCAGCCCTCTGACAGCCAAATATTCTTAGTACAGTCACATAATTAATAGAGCTGAGATCAGTTCATGAACAAATTCATCTGTTCTAATTAAGCTGTAGATGTTGAAAGGTACAAAAAAATTAGTTGAAATCCATGGTATCAAGTTTGTTGGGAGTGAACACAGATCCCACATTTTCCAGACAGTTTTACCGTTTTAAACTGTCATATATATCTGAAAGTAGTTTCCAGAAGAACTCACAAGAATTGGAAAAACTGAACCGCAATGAACCATCAGTTCTGATTTAAATTCAGAATTGACTACATCCCTAATAATCATGCTAGGCAACCTGCCTCTGAACCAATGGGAAACACTCTTTTTTTGCACTGGCCCATCCGTCCAAGCTAACCCCAATACCATGTATTAAGATTAGTAAACACTTTATAGCCTTGGTTCCTCCTGACATAATCACAAGCACGGCAAGCGTGTTCAAGTCCAAAGAGGGAAAGCTTAACATCAAAATGTTTATGCCACGTAAAATACTGCCTGTATTGTTCCTCATTCTTGTCTAGGAACTGGAGTCGTTCGGCCAGTTCTTTAGCTGAGGGAAAGTCATTTACATGAATAAAAGCCTCCCCTGGTATGTGCTGTTCATAGTTTTCTCGGGGTGGACCAAGCACAACCGGTACACTGCCTAGCCTCAGTGCATTGTATAGCTTTTCTGTTATATAGTCTTTGTGGATTGAATTCTCAAATGACAAGTAAAATTTACAGCTTGACATTAAAGATGAATAGTCATTATGGTCTATGTACCTCCCAAAATGTCGTCCATAGGCTTCAACTTTGATGTACTTACTCAGTTCATTGAAGTACTTCACTCGTGCATAGTTTGGGTGCCAGTTGCTCACAACCCAGCACACTAGTTTATTCTTCTTAGGTATTTCAAAGTCACTGTCTGACGTTGCTTTTACAAGCTTTCCATAAGGTACCACAACGTCTGCATCCTGTCTATAATTTGCAGTCAAATTAAACAGGTTATTGAGAGCTGCTATCTTTCCGGAGTTACTTGGTGACTCAGCATTCATCCAGACCCATCTCTGGTGTGGTGGTCGTGGCTTTTTTGGCATGTTCTGAAGGCCGTAATTGATGTCTCTATGATGAAATATTACACCGCTGGCATTGTTGTATAGATTTTTGTCATCTGTTAAATGGCACCCTTCAATATGGAACAAAGAGTGGCAGGACGTCAAACTGTGTTTGTGGCCAAATGGATACATCCAAACCAAGAAGACTGTATCTGGTTCATGGTGCTCTTTTCTGCTGATCTCCTCAATGTCCACAGGGGGTTGCTCTCTCCCTGAAACTTGTTGTCTCAACAGAGTATAATTTACTAAACATTTACCATCAACGGGTTTGGTGTTGTTTGCTATGTCTAAAGCACCAAGGCATATATCAGTGCATGTTTTAATCTTGGGATTTTCAGAAGAACCATGACAGGGCAGCCAACTTAGCTTTGGTTTGTAGTACACAAAGAAAATTGTACAAAAACCTACTATCAAAATGACGCCAATCAAGAGAGGCTTTTGAGATCCGGGTGACAAGGAAGTTGACATGTTTTTTCCTTTAAAGAAGCAAAATGTTTTTGTTTTTATACCAAATAATAATAATAATAATAATAATAATGATAATATAATTATAATTGGTCATATTTATGTGTATATAATAATAATATCTTTATCCTGATAGAAAAACAGACAGCAAAACTATTTCCTGGTTGGAAGTTAAAGCATTCCAGACACTCTTTGTGTTCATGTTTAGTATAAAAAATTTTAGCATTCTAAAGTAAGATATTTAAAAGTTACACTTATTTAGTTGTTTGTATTAAGCATTGTCTTAGCCACTGGTCACTGTTAAAATTGCTGAACCTGTGAAGTTCAATTCCAGTATAAAATGAAATCACCAAAAGGGCTTACCGTAGTATTCCAAACTATATGTAGAGTACTTGGGAAATCTTCAACAACAGGTGAGAGTTTTAGTAAAGCCTGTCTTGTCTGATGCATCAGCAAAATGAAATTAGAGTTGTATGTAAAATTACAGCACCACTTCCTTTTGAAAGATGTTAGTAATTCATGTTGTTCGACCTGTCCAGCCTCCTTGGTTAAACATTCATACATATCATTCACAATGTTACCAGGGGTGGAGCTTGCCTTTCCTGCCAATGGGTACGAATGATCAGAATCAGAGGGTTAGTGGGTGTTCTTTTCACGCACACAACTTTCTGTCCCTGATAGTCTATAGCAGAGGTGCCCAAATTGTTTCCTATGAAGGGCCAAAAATTAATCTGGATGGAGGGCTGCGGACCAAAAATTAATGTTGATGTTATGTGAAATTGCATTACAGTATGTATTATAGACAGAAAATTATATTAGAAAATTAACATTCTAAATCTAAAAGTAAAAATTCAAAATAATAAAACACTACTCTTTAATCTGCTTAACAGTAATTTTATTTATTTGCAGGGATAATTGTGAAAAACATAAAACATCCAGATCCTTCTTTTTGGGAGCATAAACATATTTAAAAGGAACGACATCTTTCTGGCAAAAAGTGTGTGCAACTCAAGGTACTTTAGAAAATTAAGTTGAAAACAGCTGTATTGTCCACCTTTGTAATCAAGAGTGGAAATTTGACTTCAGCTTGAAGAATTGAGCAGTATTTTACAATTATCACAAGGGCAAAGTGAAAGTTTTGATAACTTTGTAAAGGATTTGAGACTCATACTCCATGGATTGTGACTTCACTGACCCAGACGATATGTTGATTGATGCCATAATTGTGGGAGCAAGTGAAAAGTGTGTCCTAGAAAGACTACAGTATAAAGGTGAAGACCTGATGCTACCTAAGGCTATAGAAATCCCTCAGCAATTTGAAATGTCACAGAAACAGATAAAAATTGTCAGAGAGGAAGATTCACAAGTATTAGTAGTGTCTGCCAAAACAAGGTACTCTGCACCTAATGATAAAACACACAATAAAAGACAGACAAAACCCTTTCACCAGAGACAAGCATTAGACGATCAACCAAAAAGCTGTCCACAGCACAAGTGGAACAAGGTAAAGTGCCCAGCTAAAAGCTCTGTATATTCTTACTGTCACAAACCAAATCACCGGGTGGCTGTGTGTTGCAGGCATGCAGTAAGCTCAGTGAGTGTTGAGCCAAGTCAGGACTCACCAGATCATGAAATTCTGAACATAAATCTAACACAGACTGATAGTCCTACAGATAAGCGGACAATAAACTTGAAAATCCTGTCTTAGGAAGAGCAATTCAGAATAGACACAGGTTCTACGTGCAATGATTCTAAACACCTACCAGTTTCTCAAACACACTGGTGAGTCAAAACACTCCGCTCCGATTTCAACCGCAAGGTAAAACCTGTAGCTCAGTTTGATCCTCTAACCACACACAGGATGTGTGAAATGAGTGCAGAGTTTGAAATCGTGAGAAGGTGCTCAGTGGTGCTACAGCTGAGGCTTTAGGCCTGATTGTTCGTCTTGACTCACTATAAAATACTACTGGAAAAAAAAATCGAGTAGTACTGGTGACGCCACTCCAGCACAGAGTGTACCTGTTGGACTGGATGAGTTTCCAGAAGTGACATGCAACACTGGAACCCTGCCAGGTAAATACACAATCAAAACTGATCCATATGTCATGGGTGAGGTCCATCCTGTCTGCCACCAACCAGCTGCTCTCAGAGAAAAGATAGTGGAGAAACTTCATCACCATAGTTGAACAACTTACAGAGTGGGTGAACTCTGTGGTAGTCACAGTGCATAATGGCAAGATAAGAATCTGCGTAGATCAAAGTGATTTGAATAAGGTCACGGTGGAGGAGCACAATGCAGTCCTGAGCAGAGTAGTCGAGAGAGCCATGAGCTACAACCTGAGGCTCAACTTCAGCGAATGTCACATTCTTCAAGCAACAGTGCCATATATGGGACATCTAATAACGGATGATGGTCTGAAACCAAACCCAGCAAAAGTTGAAGCATTGTGGTAAATGTCGCTAATGACACACAAAGATGGTATGCGCCGTTTTTTGGGCTTTGTAACTTACCTGTCAAAATTCATACCAAACCTCGGCGAAGAAGATGCTCCACTGTGTCAGCTCCTCAAGAGTGATGTACAGTTTGTGTGGCAGCCAGCACAATAGCAAGCATTTGATAAACTCAAGGAGTTGTGCATGCATCCTCCAGTGCTGAAATGAAGTTTTTTGATCCTGCAAAGCCTGTTGAAATATTCTGTGATGCCAGCAGCAGTGGACTAGGAGCTGTCCTGCTTCCTGCCTTTTAATCAAGGATACT
Source organism: Chanos chanos (assembly GCF_902362185.1). NCBI lineage: Eukaryota > Metazoa > Chordata > Actinopteri > Gonorynchiformes > Chanidae > Chanos > Chanos chanos. The sequence continues at coordinate 22,410,680 of NC_044495.1, forward strand.
GACGGACCCAAATGTGCTATGTGCAAATTGAAAAGGAGATGCTCTCCAATATGCATGCCTACGTCAAGTTTCACAACTACATATTTGTAATGCATGTCACAATATATGACCACCAGCGTCTGGAAGATATCTTTAAGAAATCACTGGTGTCTACCCCCATGCACATCCAGAGAATGCATCTTCGACTACAATGGTATGACTTGACAGTCAAGTACAGGAGAAGAAAGGATATGGAGCTGCCTGACACGCTTCAGTTAGCAACCAGAAGTACACAGAACTGCAGGAGCGCACAAAAGAAGAGCTTAGCTGTCTCTAACAGACAATGCAGCATGGCTGGCCCGTACTCAGACAGGAAGTGCCCATTCCTGTTCAGAATGCTGAAATCAAAGAAGTGGTCAGATCTGTAGCAAGTGTGCTGATTTTCAAAATAAGTTGCCCAGACAACCACTCAAGCCAACAGAAACACCAGAGCTACCATTTGAAAAGGTGGCATCAGATCTGTTTAAGTTTGAAGGTAGACAGTATATCCTACTAGTGGATTACTACTCAAAATTCATTGAAGTGGATGCACTGAAGGACATGTGCAGCAACACCACCATAGAGACCCTGAAAGCTCAGTTCAGCAGACATGGTATCCCCACCACTCTACAGACAGACAATGGTCCGCACTAATCCTTAAAAGAATTCAAAAACTTCTGTAAGAGTTATGGCATTTCAAACAAGACATCTGCACCAAACACACCACACTCGAATGGTGAAGCAGAGCCTGCAGTACAAACTGTGACGAGGCTTTGGTGTAAAGCACCAGACAAACACCTTGCGCTGTTGGGCTACAGAACTACTCCACTTGAGTCAGAAGGTCTGTCACCAGCTCAACTGCTCATGGGCAGAAGGCCTCATAATAAGCTGCCTACTGCTTGTGTGCCACTTGCACCAACAGCCTATGATCCCCTATGAAGTTAAGCATCTGCTCAATGAAAGCAAGGACATCCAAAAGTTCTACTATGATCGCAAAAGAGCAGGTAACCCTCGTGTTGCCCTTAAGCCTGGAGATGAGGTTAGAATGCAGCCATATCCTTGCAACTACAAATGGTGCCCTGAAGTTGTAGTTAAACCACACAGTGCTCCGCAATCCTATGTGGTGGACTGTGGAAACAAGCAAGTCTGCCACAACAGTCAACACTTTTGCAAAAGCACTGCAACCGCCAACAGTCCATGCCACTCGGTATGTAATGAACTGTGGACTGAACCATCACGCCCACCAACTGAGAACGAACCCCAACTTTCAGTTCCTCCTGAACCGCCTAACTCGCCACCTAAAGAACCTTGGATTTCCACGCGAGCCCGGACGAACGAGCAGCTTACTACTACGTGGGGCATAGTGGTGAAGCCTCCCGATAGACTGAATCTGTAATTAATTCATGCTTGATCTGAAGTGTCATTTCCACTTCCACGATCTTTTCTTAGTGAGTTATTCTCTATACATTTTGAATTGAATTAATGAACCATCGTTAAGCCAGTTCAGTTTGCTTGTTCAGTAGGCTATGTTCTATTACATCAGTTGTGTTCTGATTTGACCAGCGATGCATATAAACTCAGTTACTAAGTGTTTTATTGATATTGACTGACTGTTAATCATATGCATATTGTTACTTTATGTCACAACCTGCACCGCCATTTTGGACTTTTGGTTTGACATGTCTTTGTGCTCCTGTTCTTTGTCTGTCTCCGCCCCTCACCTGTACCTGTTTGTCTAATTATTACCTTGTTACTTTTACCCAATCCTGTTTTTCCCTGTTTAGTTTCTCCTTCTATTTAAGTCCTAGTGTTTGCCTTGTCCATTGTCTATCGTTGTTTGTGTATTTTGCGCACTGTCATGCTGCACCTTTTTGTTATCGGCTTTTGTTATTTGTTTGCACTGTATTATGGTCTTCATTTTAAGTAAAGCCTTCCGTTTTATCACCGTCAACCATCGTGTCTTTGCACTTGGGTCCTGCACCACACCACCAGCGTGACACTTTATGTCTACCTTTGTGTGAATGAATTTTTTCTTTAACAATGTACTTATTGGTTTTTCACAATAGTAAGAGAAATAGACAAACATCAACAAGACAATATTGAAACATAATTGACAAAACTTGCTGTAACCAAATAGCTAAATAAAATGCACCAATAAAAAATACACAGGTGGAAAGTTAAATAAATAAAGTTTATTCTCCCCTCTGATTATACCCAACCTCACATCACTTAAAACATTTCCCGTTTCCTCAGCCCCTTGTAGCGCTTCAGACATCTCCATTTTTTCCATAAAAAGAATGAATGGTTCCCATATGGATTCAAAGGTCTCTTCTTTACCCTTCAAAATGTAAGTGATCTTCACCACTGACAGGCAGGAAGATATCTCCCCGAGCCACTGACCTAAGTGTGGCCTATTTACATTTTTCCAGGATAAAGCTATGAGGCATTTTGCATGGAGCAAGCACATGTTAATAAGTGCTTCCTTTTTGTTTCAGAAAGTTGGATCATTTGGATATATGCCTAGTATGAAAAATTTAGGGTGTAGAGGTAGATTTGTCAAGCATATTATATATTGCATGTGATACCTCCCTCAAGAACTTTGTAATCTCCTCGTACTCCCACATACAGTGAAATAATGCTCCTTTTTCTTGTTTATGCTTAATACATGCGTCTGGGACATTTTCGTTAAATTTGTGTAGTTTGACTGGAGTTGTATATGTGTGCATTAGCCAATCAGATTGTAATAGTCGCCACTTTGTATTCACCGTTTGAGTATGGGCCTCTATGCATTTGACACCCCACTCTTCCAAGGAAAACCTCCTCCTGTATATCCTTCCTCCAGGCATTCAGCTGGCCTACGGAGGACTCAGTAGAGACAAACCTGTTGTACAAAAAGAAATTTGTTCTTTACCATGCAAATAATTAGAAATTGCTTCCTCCAGAGTACACAGGAGGGGTACAGTTAACTTTTGACTTTGGGCTACAGCAATAAAACTTCTCACTTGCAAATATTTGGGGACCAAGCAGCGAAGCTGCGTAGGCACCCATTGTGTTTCTACCTTTTCTTATTATTCATCCTCTTATTCTTCTGACGAGGGTGTCTATGGCAGCCCATATCACTGTATGATAAAAAGTTGTGAAATTTGGCACACTGACCTCATTGTTTTCACCAAGTTTCATGCTTGCACCTCGAGCGCTGTAGCGCCACCAACAGGTAAAATTTGAGGTACATTTACGTACGTACCTTTCCAACCGTATGCCCAATTTTCGAAAATGTTGTACCATTATATTCCTTGGATCAAGCTGAGTTCAATCCACCCCATGGCGTCAATTTCCGCCATATTGGATTTGCCACCATTTCTCGGATTTTATGGAAAAGTTTAAAAATTTTTCACAGGCCACAAATTTTGTCAAATCTTCCCCAAAATTGGCACAGACAATCCTTAGACTAAGCCTCAAAAAAAGTTATCAGATGGATTTTTGATTTTCAAAAGCATTCGTCTGTCACAGCTATTTGAAAACGGTGGCAACGCTGCCAAAAGGGAAGTGAACTCATATTTCAGCAACGCTTTGATGTATCAACACCAAACTTGGTGGACTAACTCAAGACTCTGCCCAGAGGGAGTCCAGCAAAAATTGCCCCATTTTACCACTCAGGGGCACTATATAAATAAAACACATGTTTTTGCTCTTCACTCTTCATATCTAGTCTAAAATTATAATTGCCATTTGAAGTCATGGGATTTTTTATCCTGATGTCTGGACATTTTTCCATTTTATGTTCTGCAATCATAGTCGACGGCGAAGTCGCCAAACAGGTAGCGAGGTGATAAGTCCGCCACGGTTTGATTCATCAAAACCAGACTTGGTACATGAGGCTGGGACTCCATTCTGAGGAAGCACAAAAAAAGCGGCATTATTTGACCACTGGGGGGGCGCTGCAATAAGCGAAAATGTGTTTTGGCTGATAACTCTTGATGTGTTTGCGTTAAATAACTGATTCACACGTCTGGCGATACCATGGGCAATCCAAAGGCCAGGACATGGAAACTTCTCATGTCAACCTAATTGGTGCAGCTACCATATTGGATTTTATGTAAAAGTTTAAAAATTTTCACAGGCCACAGATGATGTTCAGGGAAAGCCTCACAAATGTTATCAGGTAGATTTTTGACTTTCGAAAGCGTTCGTCCATCTCCGCCAATCGAAACTGGTGGTGAAGTTGCCAGACAGAAACTGAGGGCTTATCTCAGCCGAGCTTTGATGGACTGACACCAACCTTGGTATATGGACTCGGGACGCCTTCCTGAGGATGTGCAAAAATGTTGGTGTCGTTTCACCTCTGGCGGGTGCTGCAATTAGCTAAACAACTTTTTGCCTCACAAATGTTGATGTGATTCTCTGAACAAAAGTAATTCTTGTGGCAAGTCAACTGACATAAAATTTGCTATCAGTGCTTAACATGATCAGATCACTGTCGCGACTCTTCCCTGCTGGACTGCTTGCCCCCTAATCGTTGCTTGAGGCTATATTTTAAAAAGTGTTTGTTAGGGATATCAAATTTTGCTTTAATTTCTTCAAGTCACCATAACCTCACCATTATACAAATCCCCAACTTAACTCCGTGCTAGTCCACAAGCAAAATCCCACATCAGTTCTGCTGGGTCTAAAATGGTCATTTCCCCAGATTGGGCTGAAGTGGGATAAAGAACGTTCTTCTCCTAGTACTTCCCTTACCTTGTACCAAACAATCATGTTTAAAGCAATGGGATTACTGGTTTATCCCTTAAACATTCTAATGTTTGCTGAGTAAATATACAACTTAGTGGTAGTTTAGGGTTAAGTATAAATGATTCTATATCTACCCATGCAGTGAGCAACTCTGAAGAGAAGTAAAACATCATTGTTTGTAATTGTGCAGCCCAATAAAGCCACTGAAAGTTCAGAACTTTGAGTCCCCCTCAGTCATATGGCAGGTACAAAAGGGTTAAACGGAGCCTGTGGCATCTGTTATTCCAGATCAAATTTGTACATATTTCCTTTCATAAAGAGTGATGGTGGCGGAGGTAAAGGGATATTTTGAAATAAAGTAGTAAAGTAGTTTGGGAAGGATATTCCTCTTCAGTATGTTGTTTTGACCACTTGTTGAAATAGGCAAGTTTGACCATCTGTCTATTGAATTAGTAACTGACTGTAGGATGGGGTCATAGTTGGCTGCAACAATTTTATCAACCTCCGGCACAATACGAATGCGAGGTAGGTGAAGCGGTCTATTAAGTTGAATGAAGATGTAAGGTTGATAGGCCTGATCCCTTCTAATTTATTGAGCAGCATCGGCGTAGAGAGCTATTCAATTGTCTAGATCACATAGCCCTGCCTACAGCTATGGCAAATGGTTCTGTGGCCAGAGTGAATAGGAGTGGTGACAAAGGGCAGCCCTGACGACTTCCGCCTAAAATATTGAAGGGTTTGGAGACAATATTGTTGGTGAGAATTTCAGCCATAGCTTGTGTTTAAAGAAATTTTATCCATTAACAGAAAATTTCCCAAAATGGGTCAGAACCTCAAAGAAATAAGGCCACTCAACTCTGTCATAAGTGTCGGGCAGACATTGTGCAGCTTTCAGAAAGAAAAGGACATTTGTTAACCTTAAGTGTTCCTTAGTAATTAAAGTTGCAGTTATGTAAACTCTCTCCCTCTTTTTCACCCTTCTCTATTTCTATCACCCCCACTCTACCTCTCTATCCCTATCCCCTTTGATCCCAGTTCTCTCTTTTATGGCCCAAGCCTCCTGCGTGTAAGCCCAATGCATACCAAAGCAGAAACAACACCTAACAGACGCCAGGCTCAATGTTTTAGCGCAGCAACCCCCAGACCATTTGGTCAAATGCTGATAACGTTTAGGTGCGAAAGAGACTAGATCACCTCGGGAGGTTAGTTTCCCTGTGAAAATGGAATTCAGACCATGTCACAGGCCTCATCTGCATTGCTCCACTCGGGCACAAAATATGTAGAACAAAAGAAAAACGAAACTAACCGTACGATATTATCAGTTAAGTAGGCACTGTTCGTATAGTCATAAATGCGCGGTAAAACTTAAAAATAGCCAGGAGCCAAGTCATGAGCAGCTAATTGTATGACCATCAGTGTAACTGTGCTGTTTTTAATGGTAAAGAAACCATATTTGGTCTTGTTCGGGAGCATAAAATGCGGTAGATTCAAGTACGCGGACGTAATTTTACTATTCTTTAATGGGAAAAAGTTATGTAGAATTATTTCAACCGAGCTCAAATTAATACTTCCCAAATTCCAAGGAGTGTCTCCTCCTTTCAGGCAGAGACACCCCCCCAAAAGGATAGCGGCACCCCCCGTCTGCAAATCAGATAAAATGCCAGACCCTCTGCTATCCTACAGTTCAGTTCGGATCAGCTGCGCCAAAGTTCAGTTCAGCTGCGCTAAGGTTCAGCTCCAGTTGAGCTCCGGTTGTATCAGCCGTAATCTAAGTCCGTCCGTCCTGTCCTGCTCGTCTCCACAAAGAATCGGCTTAGGCTCACCGCTACGGAAGATCCGCGACACTAAAAGCCTTTCCCGGCACCGACACGAAGTCCCGCTCACGGTCTCCTTCTGCCAACCTCGGTAACTCCGGTCTCTCATACCTGAACGTGGCTGGGCCTGCTCTTCTTCTTCCTCATCCCTTCTCTCTCCCTTCCTCACAACCCCTTTTTGTGTGTAAGTAACTCCACTAGAACATCACTCAGGTAGTTCTTTTGGTTAAGCATGCCTTCTCGTGAGTAATGCCTCATGCTCGCGTAGTTGTTTATTCATACATACCTTAGGTAACGAGGATATTGTCTACCGTTAATTGTTTGTCTTCTTGTTAGTAGTTTAGATGCTGTTGTATGTGTGTGTATAGCGGATGTGCCTAAATTCCACCTGATTTCCAATTCATTCAACATTAGATTCATTCTGTACCGTTTGAATTTGATCGTTGTATTAAACGTGTACGTCTGTATTCCTACTCTTTGAGTACGTGATAAGTTATTTCCAAGTTACTGAACGTGGTGATCCAGGAACTTAGTTAGCTAGAAATATTGAATTCGAAGAGTATTATTGTACCTGCTACTTTAATGCTGTTATTTATTATATGTATGGCTAATGAAGAGTTATTCTAAATAATTCCTAGGTTCAGTGTTCAGAGCGCTGAGCGATAACTAGAATTTCATAGAATATCTGTAATTTCACTGGGTTCAGGTTCCAAAATAAGGTTATGGTTACAGCAAAGTGAGATTAGTATTAAGTCTAATATTCACAGTGAACCATTAACCAGATTTCCTCATACCATTGGCACGACATAAGCCTTTTTGGCACCTAGTGACAGAACGGCAGTGTCTGGAGAGTCCCTTCTTTCACGTAGGATATTTAATACTCTCCTTACACTGTGAAATCCTTGCTGCCCTTTAACAAATCTGTTTTGGTCTTGTGTTATTATAAAAGACAATCCTCCAACCTGCAAGCAAGTGCCTAGCATAGGATTTCTGTATCCGAATTCAGGGGGGAAATGAGACGAAATGACTGACATTGTTTACCTGGTTTTAGAATTAGTGAGTGATTGAGTGATCTCAATGATAGGGGCAGCAAACCATTCTCAAATGATCCCAAAAACATTTCTAAAAGCAGAACTTGGAGTTTGTGTTTGAACTTTTTGTAAAAATCTATAGGCAGCACATCTGGCCCAGCTGTTTTACCTGCCTTCATAGAATCAATCGCCTTTGATATTTCATCTGCTGTCAATCTGGCATCAAGGCCACCCCTGGAGTCCTCTGAGATATGAGGAAACTCAAGACTGTTGAGAAATCTAGCTTGAGTGTCATCATTAATAGGATATTCAGAGCTGTACAGATTTTCATAAAACTGTTTGAAAGTATCATTTATCTCTAGGGGGTCTACTGTCACCTCACCTTTAGCATCTTGATTGACTTAATGGCTCTTTCTGATTGCAGTTGCTTAATATGCCAAGCCAGAAGCCACCCAGGTTTTTCCCCTTGGTCATAAAAAATTTGTTTAAGTTTAATCAAACTGTTCGCAGCTCTTCCCACAGTCCTTTCATTGTATTGGGCTCCAAGCAGAAATAATTCTTGAGGTGAATTAGTCGATTTGTTGAGAAGGACCTCCCTCTCAAGAGTGTTAATTTTGTGTAAAGCAGTTTCATTTTTTCATAAAGCTTATGATTTGCCCCCCTTAGGAAAGCCTTAAAAGCCTCCTATCTTGTAGAGGCTGAAGTCTGTGAGGTGTTGATTTCAAAAAACATTTCAATTTGAGAACTAATAAAAGCTGTAAATGCTGGGACTCGAGGCCATCTTGATTGGAAGTGCCACTGTGTGGACCCGTAACCAGCTTAATGTCAGATTGAGTCAGTGACACTGGAGCCTGATCTGAGATCACTAATAACATACACTGTACAATGATATACCTGCCTGCAGGGTCTCTGGCAGAGAGTGCAGAATAATTATAGCACAACACTGTAGAACTGTAAACCAGTATGTAAACAGTAAAAACAGTATGTAAACAGGATCAAATAGGTAGACAGGTGCAAACAGACAGAGAGTGCAACATGGATATGTACTAAGATCAACCAGCAATAGTATACGTGTGTTAAACATTGGCAGCTATGGAAGGATTCCTTGTACCTATTACAAAAGTGTCTGTGCATTTTCTTTTAATTGTTCAGTAAAGAGGCTGTGCAAGTGGGGATGTGGGTGGGAACTGGTATAGGTCTGGGGGGTGGAGGAGGGGGAGGCTGGTATAAATCCAGAGCGGGGAGTTAAGAGTAGGGCTGGGTGGTATGGCCTAAAATTTATATCATATCATAAAGAACAATATTTTCAATACCTTCAGTTAAAGTCTATTTTAAAATCCAAAATCAGTTTATCAAATAACAATTTACTACTTCCCCACTTGTAGAAGAAGTAAAAAAAAATAACCAACCAGAAGAAAATTCTTTCAAAAGTATATAAACTAATATCCACCACAGACTCAACAATCTCCATTCCAATTAAAGCAGGGGAAAAAGACCTATCACTTACGTCCGATACTGAATTCTGGACCCAAATGTGGTGTTACACAATCCCTTACCTCCCTTTCATCATCTTACACTCGGATCTCGTACCTCCCACATCCACACATATACTTCTTCATTTACTTCCATACAACCCATTGTACACAATGCCTGGTCTTGTCTTATCTTGTTATGTCAGCCTGTCTGTCTGTCTGTCCGTCCACCTGCTTGGTTTTGTCGTGTCCCATCATGGCCTGTGATGTCAGTCGGTTCATCTGTCTGTCTCTCTGCCTGCTTGGTCTTGTCATGTCTTTTCATGCTTGTGTCTTTATGTGTCTATCTGTCCTTTTGCTTGTTGTTTTTATGTCTCATCATTCCTCTATCTGTAGGTCTGTCTGTCTACAAATTATCAGGGTGGATGGGTGGGTTGCGGAGCACCTTCACTGAAAGTACTGAATCTGCACTTGTTAAAAATAAATAAATAAAGCTGTCCTCCAAAGAGGGGGGGGTGCCAAAAAAAATATTTTTATATCATAGTATGATTTGAAGCACGGATGGTAACGGTATATAATCATGGCATATTAGTTTTTCTTAAAATTTCAATATAAATGCTTCTGAAGGGGTGAAGCACTGGTATGGAAACTGCATGGCAGTTATTGCTGTACTCAGCTGTATTACTAGGACATATTTCACATAGTACAGAGGTATGTTATAGTCCAAAACTGCAATAATAATAGAAAAAAAATACAAAACCTTGTATTACCACCCCTTGCAAACACTGTCGTCTGACAATTCGCAGATTATCGTTTTCTGCCCGTTGTCTGGCTTTTTAAACCCAAACCATGTCTATGTGATGGAAGTTGCGGCAGTCTCTTTGACCAACTCCTCCTCCTCTTTGTTGTGTGCAGCACTTTCAGCCACTTCTTCATTTTCAAACAAAGCAGCGTGGGCTCTCACGTTTTACAGACAATTTGCTTGCTGATGACTGATGAGTGAAATTACACATTGATGCCTATTTGTTATCTTGGTTATGACTCACATACAATCCTCAAAATACAATAATTCCAAGCCTCTGGTACGACTCTTTAACATTTCCCATCTGGCAACGCTGATGACAAAGTCTGCGGCGAATCTTCTTTCAGGCAGACTAGGCACAATTTAATGTATTGCTGCCTACGATGGGTGTGGTTACGTCATTACCACTTTAGATCTGTGAGGGCTCTGCCGATCAGCACAGTATAGTCAAAATCCATGCCATAGGGCAAATTCACACCGGTGTACTTTCTATACGGTTTATACCATCCACCCTTAGTTAAGTGGTTGGCAAAGTACTCAGGTACTTTGATCCTATAGCTCTTCAGCTGGCTTAGGTTATCAGGGACAGGTTATACAAACAAGCATAATTCATGAGCATTCTTAGAAAACAAATACATTAATCCTAAAAAAACAAAACAAAAAAATAAAAACCCTGAACACAAATTACATGATTTCTAAAACTGTGAACAGAACTGGGGCGGCATGGTGGCGCAAGAAGGTTTCGGGTTCGGTTCCCGGCCGGGTCCTTTCTGTGTGGAGTTTGCATGTTCTCTGCGTGGGTTTCCTCCAGGAGCTCCGGTTTCCTCCCACAGTCCAAAGACATGCAGGTTAGGTGAATTGGAGACACTAAATTGCCCTTAGGTATGAATGTGTGTGTGAGTGTGTTTGTCTGTGTGTCTGCCCTGCGATGGACTGGCGACCTGTCCAGGGTGTTTCCCCGCCTTTCGCCCTATGTGCGCTGGGATAGGCTCCAGCACCCCACGCGACCCTAATCAGGATAAGCGGTTTAGATAATGAATGAATGAATGAATGAACAGAACTAGGTGAAGAAATGAGTAGACAGTATAAATAAATTCTGACAACAAAGAGTGGAAGTACAAGTTTTAGATGTCTTAGAAGTGTTTTAGATGTCTTAGCTTGATACTACAATCAAAAATATTTAGTCATACTGCTTTACAGTGTGTATTTTTTTTACTTTGCCATTAACACACATTAACAGGCAATAGGCCTTTTTCACGCCGCCATATTGGAAAGCAACAGGGGGTAAAGTTACTTACGGTCACTTACGGGAAACAATGGCTACCTTTGGTGAAGAAGTGCGAGCTTCCCTGATGTTCTCCAGATCTTTTCCGAATCTGCCAAAATTCCGCCTATCACAGGTTGCTGAGACGGTGGATATGTATAGTAAAACAAAACAATCCAAATGGGATTTCGGATATAAACTGTTCCATGAACAGCTAGCCAGTCCCAGCTAGCCACGGAGACATGGCTAACATTAGTTCAAGCCACCTAGCAGCTTGTAAATGCACTTCAATAATGCTGTGTAATGAAATTATCCAATTGTTTATTGTCATAACATATGTCATGATAGTTTATTATTCATTCATGTTTGTTACGTGCGTGTTCTTTTTGGTATATTGTCCAACGTAGTAGACGGTAGTGTCATAATACGAGCACAGTGCTACAGGTCACTTAAAAAGAATGAGGAGCCGCACAAACTGGAGGTGTAGTGAAGATAACACTTAATCTGTTAGGGGGCAAAAGGAACAAGAGCAAAGAATAAACTAAATTTTTGTGTATATCTGTCCTTCACATGAACATATCATCAAAATGAATTTGTAGATGATACCAAAAACTAGTTTCCCAACTAAATTGTTCCCCAACAGTCATGTGTTCCATCATGTAAACATGTTTGACTTTTTGTAACCATTGAACAATCCTGGGAGGGTTAGGCTTTATCCAATTAATAGTAATTATTTTTCTTGCAACTATCCAGTATATAACGCTGGTCTGTGGTAAACAGGAGTTCAGGTGATATTTCTACTAAGAACAATCGCAGGTCCAGGGGAATGTCTGTTTCCAGAATTTTCTCCATTTCTTCTTTGACGCTCTCCCAAAATGTCTGTATTTTCAGGCAGTCCCAAAATATACGAGTATGGTCACCGACCATACCACAGTTCCTCCAGAATTTGTTGGTACAATTGTTTTTAAAGACGCAGGTTGTCACCTGGGTCCTAAAGAACCTCATTTTGACCTTCCAGTCAAGTTATTTCCATAGCAGGCTCCCGATCCTCACAGTTTATGTTTAATAAGTAAACTATAAACAGTGTTTTGTAAAAGTCATTTTAGAGCATAAGGATGGTTTTTTATAGCACATACTGCAGTTAAATGTTTGGATATTGGACTATTACAACAAGGGTTATCATAGAATCACTTTACTGCCTGCCATCCATCCTGTCTGCTCTCCAGTCACTCCTCCCCCAGCTAATTTCACAGTGAGGTCCTTCGTTTGCTTTGAACTTAGGCAATGCCAAGGTCCTTTGATGTATCTCATTTCTCAATTTACAATTTACAATTTAGTTATTTGGCAGACGCTTTTTACCAAAGCGACTTACAATTGGTGCATCAGTCGGATTTCTAATACCTTCAACAGAGATCATAATAAGACTGAGCGTCAAATTGCCCTTTCGCATTGCGCCCCTGGAATACTTTTACAAACAGAAATACAAGACAAAGGTTTTTTTTTTTTTGGTTTTTTTTTTCTTTTTTCTAGGGAAGGGAGGTTAGGCATTGGGGGAAGGGAGGTTAGGCATTGGGGGACAGGTGTGTTCTAAAGAGGTGGGTTTTCAGTTTCCTGCGGAAGATGGTAAGAGACTCCGCACTCTTGACTGCATGGGGGAGGTCGTTCCACCACCTCGGGGCAATGGCAGAGAAGAGGCGTGGTCAGGAGGAGCGGCTGCCGGGTTCCCGGAGTGAGGGGACCGTCAGTTGTCCGGAGGACGTGGAGCGGAGGGTCCTAGTTGGGGTGTAAGGCGTTATAAGAGACTGAAGGTATGATGGGGCAGAGCCTCTTGTGGCCTGGTAGGCCAGCACCAGTGTCTTGAACTGGATGCGGGCTGCTACCGGAAGCCAGTGGAGTGCAGTAAGCAGCGGAGTGACATGAGAGTGCTTAGGGAGGTTGAATACCAGGCGTGCAGCGGCGTTCTGCACGAGCTGGAGCGGCCTGATGGCGCAGGCCGGCAAGCCAGCCAGTAGAACGTTGCAGTAGTCCAGGCGGGAGATGACAAGCGCTTGGACTAGGAGCTGGGTTGCCTGTTGCGTGAGGAAAGGGCGGATTCTCCTGATGTTGTATAGGGCGAATCTGCAGGATCGTGTGCTCCTAAAAGTTTCTCACATTTCATTTAACCTAAATGTTCTTCTGCCCTCATTCCCTACGTAGCCCTCCCACTAAGCTTACTTTTTTCCTACACATGCATTATTGTGGCCCTCTACCATGAACACCTGAGATGTACACAACAAGGGAGAATCTTAAGTGTAATGTACAAGGCAGGATGTATGTCTAGGGTTACCGTCTTGCAAAGGGTGTCTAAGAGGCCTGGGACAGCCTATGGAAATGGCTATTGTCAAATGCTGGATAACTGACCTCCCTTGCATTAACTAATAATAAAAGTGTGAGCCACCACTTTGAGTTGCACCTCAGAGAATGAATGGTAAATACTGCAACACCACTAAAATAGCTGACCCTCTAAGTGATAACTTAATGCTCATTTACATCAAACCCATATGCATCTGTAACGTTTACTGCAAAAGCTGACATTTATTTAACCAAACAGGACTATCGCTGACAGTGTTATGAACACACGCTGCATGACAAAAATACAAACTGTGTCAAATAAAAAAAACAGGAAATGCCCAGGCTTTAAACACACACACACACACACACAGTCTGGCGTACCCTTAAGTTGGCATACATGTTAAAGCTCAGTTATATTTTTCTTACTCACGGAACCGTTTGTCTGTGCACAAGGGAAGTATCACAGAACGTCCACTGTCTGAAGAGTGAAGTACACCGTCTTCGATGTGTTGTCTTCACAGCAATCCCAAATATGAAGTCGCCCCTCCCGATGGTCTGAGAAAACTCAATGTCCAGTGCAGAGCCGTTTCTCAATATGCGTTCTTCACTGTACTTGCGTTCTTGTGGACTTGTGAAACGTTATCAGTCACGGCCGGAGTACTGTTCCATTTCAAAGTTCACATCCAGCCAAGAACAGGTCAAATACCCAGATGTGTTCTTGATTCGTGGGATTCGTATTGAGAAACGGCTCAGATAACTGCTAATCCATAAAATGGCGGTCGAGCACACAAACTCTAACTTCGCCACTACAAGTTCAACCAAAAGTGAAAACCAAAAATAAAACAGACACACATACACACACACACAAATACACACACACACACAGAGCATACTTTGTCATTCACTGCCAGTCTTCTGCTTAACTCCAGTAAACTCTTTCTTTTTATCAACATAACTCGAACATTCTCTCCCCACACTTTCTCAAACTCTCATTAACTAGGCACACCCATGTAAATTGCCACAGTCATACAATAGGTTAGTATTAACCAATCACGTTTTATTGCCAAATTTTCTTCCAATTAACTGATTTTAAAAGCATTACTTACATCATAATGGGCATATATGAGATGAAAACACTTTAAAAACATTACAGACATGAAATGAAACCACTTGCGAATTGTCAGCTTAAACATTGCAAATGCACCTTTAACTTATTCTCCCATTGAATATATCACTATTCAAAAATGAAAGCAATGCATTTCCCAGGGGTGCTACACCTAAAATGGACTAATGAGTATACTTTGACTAGGTGCCAGACAGAGAGAGATACTCCTTCTTCTGAGTATTTTTGAAGGTCTCTTCCTTTTTCAGCCAAAGGGAGCTTTTCCACTGACACTGCTACCTTAGGTTTGCTTATTTTGGGTCTCGGGCTCAGTATTCTGTACTGCTGATCTGTGACAAAGACTATTGTAAAAAGCAGGAGTATGTAAAGTAAAACTAAAAGTGCTTTTCCTAAAAAAGAAAAAAGTACTCTAAATAGAGTTAAGTATCCCTCCTGAAAAATACTTAAGAGTAAAATAGTCACTCATCCGCAATTTACAAAAACGGCTAGCAGTTTAACTCTACTTAGAGTACTTTTTTTTTTTTATTAAGAGTACTTCTACTTTTACTTTATATACCACTGGTAAAATGCACTAACTACAAATTGATGGTTCAAGCTGTAATAAAGAGGCAGGGTTCACTCAACATTCCATTATTTGTAAGGAAAACTAAAGCAGAACTATGGGATGTGTAACCAGTTATCACTCTACCATGCAGGACATGGAGAAAAATGATGAGTAGGGAAAAATGATGAGTGTCTGCTGTCTGATGAAAAAAGCAAACATGCAAACCAAAACAAACAAACAAATAAACAAAACCCCAAAAGATAAGACAACCCAAAGTACCCTATGTTCACCTATTCTGGAGAGTGAAACCTGGAGAGAAACCCCTTATAGCCTTCTCTATAACACAGCCAATCAACTGTCAAGGGTTGGACATTACAGACAAGCAGGCAGGTAGGGAGCCCAACCTCCCAAACTGAGACCCACTAGGCTCTTCATAAGAATAAGGTGAGAGCCAGAGAGAGACCATCAGCTACAATATTCTCAGGCCTTAGATGTAAAAAGCGTTTAGTTAGCAGGGCTGTAAGAAAAAAAAATAGTCTGTCAGTCTCATATTGCTGTTCTGTATGCTGGAGAGGAAAGGCAGTGCGTTGTGATCAAACTACATTGTAACTGCTGCTGTCCCTGCACCCAAACACACCCAAAAAATTGTATAGATCGAATCAGCCTCGTTCTCCACCAGAGGACTGGCGAACTGCCAGACCACCTGGATGAGTCAGCACATGCTCACCTGTTGAACTGTTGCTGATGAACTAGTCTTTGTGTTCATTCATGTAAGTGACAATGTAGTCTAGCGCTGCATTTTTAAAGTTCTCTAGCACAAACAGGTTGCACAAATTTTCATAGGTGTTTACTCCAGAGGGAAAACACCGGTGTGCAAAATCACATGCAAATTCCACAAGGAATCAATTTTTCCCTTTCTTCCAGTTCCTAAACCTTTTTCTGTATGCTTCACGAACCAATTCATTTGCTTTCACTGCAGCAGCTTTCCTACAGCCACTGGAGCCATGTCTGTGAAAATACATTTTATCTGTATCAGGGAACATCCTAGCCTCTCTAAGGCTAGGTTCACACGATCAGTCCAAATCCGATTTTTTTGCATATCTGATCAGAATCTGATCTCCCTGACTGACTGTTCGCATTGTGTATTGCAAGTGATCAGATCCGGTCTGTGTGTCTGGGTGGCTATCCTCATTTTCGATCCACATTGGTTGCCATAGTAATTACATTGTGCCCAAAAGTAGAAGTAGTGGATATAAACAAACTAATGTGGAGGGTAATGAAATGGGCTTGCTTATTTACAACCTGGCAATGTGGAGCCGCAGCACAAGTTTTATAAAAAAATAATGAGATGGTGTCAGAGACAGAGGAGGCTTGCCGTTTTATCTCGTGCAGTCGTCGCCGCTGATATCACTGTCCAGCGACCTGCAACCGCTCATCAGTGGCTTCCTCCACCACCAAACTAGCATGTTTCCTGTACATGTGATGTGCATGTGAACTTTACGTGGTGTCAAAAGTCACTGACATAAAAAGAAAACACCTGAAATCCGACAAGGGCAGTCAGACCTAAATGAATTTGCAAAAATGCAATTTGAATCGGATTTGTAAAAATCGGGTCTCGTGATTTTTGCCTGTTTAGATTTGCTACATATGATTGGATTCCAATCGGATATTGTGTCAATAACTAATTCGGATTAGTTATTGACACAATTTGGTTTTCTTTTGCTATTTGTATCACCAATTCATCTCTCGACCTGACATCATAGTAACGTGCTGTCAAGATGGCTGTCGTTCTCTGGGCTCCTCCTCAACCTTAATTTTGTTAGTTTATTTTCACTGTTTTTGAACAATGATGCTTTTTCAAATGCCATAATCTATGACAGACAGACTTTGATCGACATCATTTCTGGAATGGATACGCCTTTTACAGTCAACGTTAATTAAACTGACTCAGCAACCATCTTGGACTACCATTTGTTTAGATTTAAATTGTTTAGTCTACCTGCTACTATTAGTATAGTATTAGTACAGTAGCGATACTTATATACTTTTAGCGATACATAAGTGTGGCGTTGCTGGTTAAAAATAGTGTGATAGAATTAAACTGACCGTGTTGTTCTCTCTAACTAACTTGTTCTCCTCTGTCTGTGATAACTAATCATAATTAATGCATCTATGCACTACATTCTTTATTTACTTTATTAAGTCCAGATACCCTACTAATGTTCTCCTTTTGCCCCCTCATCTTCTGTGTGTGTGTGTGTGTGTGTATGCTTGAATATGAATGCCTTGTGTGAGTGTGACTGTCTTCCTCCCAGGTGTGCCCTGCTCCCCTCCATCCTCTTGATTCCTCCCCTCTCAGCCTCCTCCTTGTCGCCATCCCCCTCATCCTGCTTTTGTTGTCTTTATTTTGTCTGCTAGTGTGTTTTCTTTTGTATTATGATTGTATTACTTGTAATTGCCCACTGGGTCAGCACCTATTGCACACCTCTCGGGCGGGAAGGGATCTCCTCTCTCTGTGGTCCCTCTCAAG
This sequence comes from Chanos chanos, assembly GCF_902362185.1. NCBI lineage: Eukaryota > Metazoa > Chordata > Actinopteri > Gonorynchiformes > Chanidae > Chanos > Chanos chanos. Next base: position 22,428,340 of record NC_044495.1, read on the forward strand.
ATTTCTTCCATTCTTTCCCTGTTACACCTGGGTTTTTGGGGTTTTTTTTCCCTGCCCGCTATGAAGATTAAGTCAGGGGGTGCCGTCCAGTTTTTTTTGTTGTGGGCATGTAATGCCCTTTGAGACTTTATTTAGAGCCAAGTATCACTATTTAAACTTGAACTTGAACTTCTCTATGCACTTTTTTTGTTACCTTGTCATTACCTTGAAATCCCTCTTGCTCTCATATGGTGGTGTGTTTTAGCAAGGTTGTGTATCTAGCCCACTGACTGTCTGATTCTGTGGGCATCAGTTTTTATTCCTTTCTTGTTTGGTTGTATGGTAGTAATTGGATTTGTTTCATTGGCCTTATACAGTTTGTTTTGGCCTGTTAAGTCCCTGGTCAAGTGGTTTTGTGGTTGCGCTGGCACGGGTATGTAGTGGACCCCATCCACCCGATCAAGTTGCATGCTCAAACTCACTGCTTGTGTTAACCTGAGTGCTTTTGCTTTTTGTTCACTTCTATTTGGCAGTATGTGCATGACTAAGAACATGAGCAGAATCATGTGAGGCAGTGAAGTTATTAACCCCTGTGCCATAATAAAGCTGGCGAGGTCAGCTCTTCACCCTCCATACTTTTGTCTTCATGTTTCCCCATTTGATGTGGGCATTTCACAACTTCCCTGCTCTTTGTTTGAACAAACTTGAATAATCTTATTTTTTGATGTTTGGATTTTTTCATGTGGTGATGGTAATAAACGGTACCTGTAATTCTAACTTTGCTGCTACTCTTTAGCTCAGCTGAGTGGTATATTAATTCTTTTCTGCAAATAAGCTTTGTTTTTTAAGTTAAAAAAAAAACTCCTTGTTGTCATTGCTTTACCAACTTTAACTGTATGGGAACCCTCCTACTAATTTTGAAATGTGTTTACACTTGAAGTGAAAGTCCTCCAAGTGGCAATGTCAGTTTTAAACATGAATAGAGGCTTGCCTCAGGCCAACTGCCGCAGTGGAGAGACAGCAGCATCTATTGTTGTCTATTGCTCTCAAACATAAACCAAGCCATAATAAGGTAAAATCCAAAGCAACAAAACACAAACCATTACAAAACCAGCTATTATGGGCTTCCCAAAACATGTGTCCACAAACAAAGTGCACCAGTCTTGCCACAAACAAATTAGAATTTCTCAACACAAACCAACATGGTAATCAAGGGTTATCACAGCATTTTATTGGTAGTTAGGAAAACCAAAGCAAAACTATGGGTTCTGTAAGCAGTTATCATACAGTGATGGATTGTCATACAGTGATGGATGCAGGGAAACAGAGTGCTTCTTGTGTGTTAACATTCAGATTATTTTTACTTGGAACGAGTGTCTAGACCTGAGATATACACTACCACCTAATCTGTGCTTGGTATAGTGTTCAAGAACTGATCATGACCACTTGTTCCTCTCCACAGACTGTTCCCATCCAATTTAGACTACCTCAACAAAACAGATGAGCCACACACTGATAATGGCACTGAGACCTCTTTCTACCCCCAAATGAAAACTTGATTAAATGTGTCTGTTCCCGATTCTATGGTGGAGCTGCCTGCTGTCCTGTTGGTTGAACTTGATCCTCCCAGTCTGACAATGCACACTGAGCACAGCAACACACATGATACCCACAAAGCCGCTGGGCAAGTCTCCTCTGCCACGTCCTCAGCCACTCATCCCTCGTTAAACATCAACAGTTCCGCAGAAAAACGAAACAAAGCCTGTCAGAGGACGCTTACGTTACAGGTACAGATACTGGAAAACTGGAAATACCAGTCAAAGGTGGAAACAGTAAACCGCATTTTAGTTTCTGTTACAGGGAGGTTGAATAAAATCCTTTGCCATATTCTATGTCATACACCGACACAGTAGGTGGCAATAATGAGCCGTCGTCATACGCCGCAAGTTGGCAAAAGTTTGAGATGAAAAAGAAAAGAATGGGAAGAAAAAACATGCGTCCAATGAGACGATTTTACGTCATTTCCTGTTTGGCAATGGCGGTTGATTGGACTTCAAGGTTTAGAAGAATCAACAGTCAAACGCGAAACATTCGTGAAAATGTACCACAGACAGGTTAGAATTTCACTTCGTGCATATACGTAACCCATATAATAATAACCTATTTCTGAAAGTCCTATGAAGTTAACTTTGGGGATGTGTGGAGCATAACCAGCTCAGCCCCCGAATCTTAGCACATAGTGCACTACCTAACTTGTAAACATTTTGTCCCTCCACTAAAATTCCCCACATACCCTTGTCTAACCGACCGCCTTTATGTATTTCAGGGCCTTTCAGGGCCACACAGCTTTGGCAGAGCATTATTCAGGCGCTACAGACGCAAGTGGAGGTGAGGTGCCGACGGCAGCATTTGCGTTCACACAGCGATTGTTTCACTGGCTCGGACGCTGTGGACGTCGTTCTCAGTCACCTCATGCAAAACGTGCTGTTCAGGAACAGTGAAGTGTCGCGTCTGAAAGCTGTCCGACTCTGCCAGGCGCTGATGGAGGCGCGAGTATTTGAACCAGTGGGCATGAAACTTTTCCGCAGAGAGAGAGAGATGACTTTTGAAGACTCCAGCTGTAGCCTTTATCGCTTCCTGGAGTGCAGTGCTCTGGTTGGTTCTGCAAAGCACCATGGTGATGTAGACAATGCAAGTTCAGACAAAACAGAGAGAAAAAGAAAGAGGGACTCCAGGTCAGTCTTTTTTCCTGTCTGTGACTAAGGGAAACTTATATTTGTATGAACCTGTAAAAATGTGCTCATTGTGATTTTCTGCGGTTTATCACATTATTAAACATGAATTCAAGTTTGTCATGTGCTCTTACAAAATATACAGAGATGCAATGTGCTTTTATCTAATCTCTATGTTTTCCTTTGTTTACTTGCATCAGTGCTCATCATTGTTGTGATTAAGTGCCTATTTCAAAATCATTGCCCTCTACTTGCATAAAATATCGGCTCTTAGTATTTAAAATTAAAGTAGAACACTTTTGGGAAATTGATTCTTACAGGTTGAATGAGTTCAAGACCATTTCAAACCCCTTGGCTTTGGGCTCATCAGACAGAAGGGTGGAGAGACTTCTACAGATGATCAACCTCCAGCCATGTATCCCCTCCACACCAGCACCTGCAGTATCTTCCATTACTTACCTGTCCAAGAGAGGTGAGAGTTCCCCATAAGCTAGTCAGCCAGCCCATGAGTATTCAAAGATGTCAGCGATCACTGTAAAGCAGAGCTCATTACTGCTAGAACCCAAAAGCATCTCTTCCTCCTGATCAGGGACAGTTTAGAGCACTGAATCACTGCTAGAACTCATATTGTTCTTTACCTAAAGAGCAGTGTTTCTGAACTACAGTCCAGTGTCTGGTTCCAATGTCTGGCACACTTTGGGTCTGATTTATCACTATGTAAGTTGTTTAAATTTGTCAACTATTTGTAAAGCTAGAGCAAGAATAAAAAGTGAGATGGGCAAGAATAAAAGTTTGTTGGATATGGTGAATCCCTGCATCGCTACACTGACCGTATTTGACCAGCTTATTTTTTCTGTTTTGTGCTCTTGTGCTGGAATCCTGGTCAGGTCATGTTGTCTGTCATTTTCCATAACTGGTTCCATTCCTCCTCTCATACAGTTCTGTTACATGTAGTTTCTTGCACTGCACTCTCAAGACTTCTGTTCCTGTGTCTTTTCAGTGGTACAGGAGGTGTGGAAACAACAGACAATGTTGCATTTGCTGCAGCTGGTGGAGCTGCCCATATTAGATCGCATCTTAACAACACCTAGCAAACCTGAGCCTGGGCATGTGATGTCAAGGCATAACCGGGATGACCTGGTTATCTCCAATACCTGTGTGGATCGGGAGATATCTCAGAGCCTCAACTTACAGGAGTCAGTATACAAAACATGCATAATGACTGAGCTCAGCCCAAATATATGAGATCTTGGCAGATCAAACTCTTTGTCAACTAAATTTATGTCACTCTGATACTTTGGTAGCCTTTAAGCATCATTTAATAGACTGATACCCACTCATGGGCAGGCAGGGATGTAGCAGTGGTGTTATTCTCAAACAGGTGCTATAATATTCATACTCAATTAAGAAAAATTGTATTGTTGTCAAAACTGTCAACAATGAAAGTGATGTAATGCAGTATCTCTTCGTATTTTTCTTTTGTCACTTATTCTAGGTTGGATTCGTGGCTGGTGGCAGCCGTTGACTGCTTGGAGCTGTTCCCAGACCAGTTAATTGTGTTAGCAGGAGAGCACCTCCTCCAGCTGAGCAGCACAGAGCAGAGTGAGAAGTCGGGTGCCCAGAAGAAGCTACTCTTTGACACCATTGCTAAATACTACAATAGTCAGGAGAGGCCTCCTCTGCTCTGTGGACGTCATGCAGACATCCACGCTGGCATCCTCCAGCTACTAGGTAAAAGCCATTGATGCTTGCTTCAGAAGTGGACTGATTTAGAATTTATTTAAATTTATTTAAAAGAGTTAGCTTTTCATGTATCCTCTCATGTACTTGTGCATTTTTTTGTGTGTGTCGGTCAGCTTTTGAAAAAACTTACGAAAAATGTGTGTGTGTGCATGTCTAAGACTATGGAAGAACAGAGGACGCTGTGAAGGCTTCTCAGCTCTGTCTGCGATTGTTGGAGTCCAGTTCCAGAGATGAGCTGCGTAGGTTGTTGGGTTTCATGGCTGTGGCTGCAAACCCAGAGGCTTATCGGCTCTTGAAACAGGTGCAGAAAGAAAAACACGCCCCGTCTTGCCCCTTTATATCCAGAGAAAGTATTCTATATGTGGCAGAGCATTGTAGGTCATACCAAGTACAAACTTTGAATTGTTTGATCAAGTGTGCTTGTGTAATATCTCGTACAAAGAGGGTGGTTAATAATTCAGCCCACTCCACTCTCTGCACTCTTTTCTCTTGAGAACCAAGTCATAAACTACAAGGATTAATTGTGAGATATTTGTTCTTTATTTTTGCTTTGTGTTTACTAGGCCTTTTCACCTCAAGCCTTTGCATTTGTTTGACAATTGCAGGAGCAAATCTGTTTGGTCAGTATGCTCCCCTCCACTATCAGAGGGGTGGCATTCTTCCCACAGACAAGTTAAACTTTGCATTGTAAATTACAAACCATTTTCCTAGCACTGCACTGATGATCTGAGTATGCAAACTCCTCCTTATGGTTCGTTGGCCCTTGTATTGCGGACTAGGACCAGATTTTTTTTTTTTTTTTTTGCCGTGTTGACTCTTACTTTTTACTTATTTTCATAGTATTTTTGTTCATTTTGGAGTGTTCTCCCTTGTTAAGCACAGGAGAAATTATTCTCACAAGATAAACCTTCAACTTCATCACTTTAATGATGTCTGTCTCATTTACATGTACACAAAAACCACATGGCAATGTTTTGTCCTGCACACAGACAGAAAACCGCGTGCTGGTTAACAGGACATTTGCCAGAGCCATTATCCAGAGTAAAGAGATGAGTCGTGCCCAGAGCGAGCAGCTGTCACGCTTCCTCATGGATCACCACACACACCTCTTTAAGGTACTGTTAACTCACGCCATCCATCTTCAACCTCTTCAAGCTCTATGAGTGAAGATCAGTATAGCCACATTGTCATCTGCCTTATAACGGGGCTATTTCACAAGCTGTGCAAACATATGGCTGTTATTTTGTTTAAATAATTGTGCTTCTATTTGTGCTTTTCCATCACATTTCTGGAATCAGACTCCAGTTTCACTCATTGAAGCAGTGAGAGAGACATTGCAAAACTTGCAGCAGGGGATTGATCCAGACAAAATAGCGAGTAAGTTGGGTGTGACAGCATTTATTCATTAGTGTTGATCTGCTAGCGTTTATCTTAAACAAATAGTTATTAATGTTACAAATGATCTAGCACTGACCTGTCCTATTGTAGACAGATATCGTAAAAGTGAAATGGGAATTCTCACGCCCTCTGGTGGATTCAAGCATGTGTTTGATTAACAGAGAAACAGGATGGGTACTCTCCCGTTTTTTACTATTCTTTTCCTTTTTTTTTGTAAAGCAAGCAATTCATGACTTTCCACATGCAGTATTGTGGACAACCCCAGATAGGTTTTGTACTGCAGAGCTTAATTTCTCATATAGTGGTGTGTGATAAAGAGAGGTGGAACAGAAATTGCTTGTGGTCTCGATCACGACTGATATGACTGAGGTCACTTCCATCTGGAGTAGAGCTCAAAATATCTCAAAGCTGCGTAGATTCCTTACTTACCACGCTGACCTCATCTCTCCCTCCCTTTTTCCCATACAGTGTTCACATTTTGCCAGCAGGTGTCACTGCAGCAGTATGAGACTCAGCGAGAGAAAACAACTCTGGAGAGCTTAAAGCAACTCATCAAGCACATCAATCTGAGTAACAGCCTATCCGTTAAAGAGAAGAATCGACTCATCAAAGAGTTTCAGAAGCATCACCCCATGGTGTTTCTCCAGCACTTCTCCACCCTCTAGTAAAGAGAACACACCCCCCCTGCTCTTGTATTATCTGTTTCATACAAGTGGTACACAGGTAACTGACAAGCAGGATTGCTTTATTTTTTTGTTTTGTTTAGAAAAGATGTATTTTTTTTCTCTTTCAAAAGAAATGAACAACTAACAAAAGGTTTGTTAATGAGTGCCTTTGCATAGATTCTACAAGATTCTGGAATTCTGTTGAGGTGATACCACACTATTCTTGCTGTAAAGTCCCCTTATTTGGTGTGTTGTTTTGATGGTGGACAAAATGTCTCAGGTGCTGCATAAGAGTCACCTAAAAGTGTTCTTTTGGCCTAAGATCATGTGACGGACAGAGCCGTCTTGTTTGCTTTACATTCTTTTCATGCTCATTAAAAGTGTTCGGCAAGCACTTTGAGGACAGGTGCTCTTATACTAGTGTTTACATTGCTCTCTGTGTGCTTGAGCAGAACTTAACAAATTCAGATTAATGCATCAAGTTAATAAGGTGATGGAATATTTCATTGTGGGAAGCAAATACTTGGGCCTCTTTGTTTCCTGCAGTATGTGCCACATTAGAGCTTTCAGTTTAAGTTTGATGTTTGAACACTATTCAAATTTCAGATTGTATTTAATCTTAAAATGCTAAGATTCAAATCTGTGGTTTTGAGCAATTCTGATCCACTCAAATATCTGTAAATCACAAAGCTTCAGTGTGAATGCTTATGCCTACGGAACCTAATGTATGTATTGCCAATGCCACCTTACTGAGAGCAGAGGAACATACAAGTTAATTAGCCCTACATCTCATAATTGGTAAACTAGCATAGCGTTGCTTAAGTGTTCCAGTGCTGCTTTCAAAGACTGAACACATCCAGTTCTGTTTACAAATGTGAAATCAGTCATCTGAACATCAGAACATCTCAATGACATCTTGGCAACAGGTCAGATGAGCAGCTCAACCTTAATCTCAAAGCGGCTGATTGTCTCACATCGTCTGACTCTGTCAAATGCCTGCAGAGGAGTTGAGCATACATTCTCCAGCACGTTTCAAGTTGTACTGGCATATTAAGGAGTTGCCTTGTAGAGTCTAAATGTTACTGTTGTTTCATATTGTACGTTACCATCAGTAGATGTGGTAGCATGGAAACTAATGAGTAGAGGGGTAGTATCCTCTGTATGCCTTTTTAGTCTGCCTCCAAGTATCCCTCCATGTGATGTTGCACTCATTGCCTTGTGGACATCATGCCTATTTGCCTTGGCTCCTCTACCACTACATTCATACTTGATTAAAAAAAATGTTTCAATAAACATTACAGTTCTTTTTGATGAAAATGGGGGATTTTGACTTGCCTATGTGACACTTCCCCACTGCTGAGTAAACCACTTCCTGTGTTATTTGCACAGTTTTACTTACATACTTGTGTTTTGGGGGCCTAATAAGCAGATTATTTAATGTAACTCAGCCACCTTGTTTCCCTTTTTTTGAAATTCTCTTCTTGATGCTCATACTTTAGTTTACTTACTAACTTACACTGTTGGGGAGACAGAGGGGCGTTGAGTTATTTGCGTGACTTTACATCATGCATATAGCCATGATTTCTCATAATTGTGTAGACAGCACTATTAAAAATTGAAAATTAAATACATGTAGCACTGATGATGCTTAAGAGGTTCTGCCACAAACATGACGGTACAGTTTTTACTGCAGTGCAAAGAGACTGGTTTCAGAATTTCACTGATATGGGGAAAGCTGCAAGATTGGGTTGGTTCAATGTTGAAATTTCATGTTTGATATTGAAAAATGTTTTCAAAAGGGAATTATTTGCAATGCACACAAAAATTGCACTAATTTACTGCCGTTGCTCAAATCTGAACCAGAAGAATGCAAAAATTTAAAACTATTATTTTTCATTGACCCTATTCTTTATTGCCGTTTTTGACAATGGATGATTTTCCTGTTTTTAGTATCTCTTAAAAGCAACCGTTTTCACATGAAATTTCCCAGCTGTTGGGTGTGATTGTAGCAATACGCAAGTGCTTGCATGGATTTACAGTAGCTGAAATTTGCTGGAAATTTGCTGGAAATTAAGAATTTAATAATGCTCTACATTTTTATTTAAATTTGTATCCTCACATTATTTCAGCATAAATGCTAGAAATCATTCATTAGAAGGCTTTTACTAATTAAGAAAGGGATTTCTACTGGAAAATGTAGCTATGTACATCTGTAGAGGAATGCACTGTTTTTTTCTTGTGGCTGTTTTTAATGTTGTAACACTGGGAATTTAATAATTAAAATGAAATGGTGAAATTGTTGAATATTTGAAAGAGTATCCTTATTAGAACTGAACTGAATTGAAATTAGAATTGAACTGAAATTGTGAAGTAGATGCACTTTAATTTAATTAATGTATTAAATGATACACTATTATAACTTCCTCCATGCTGTTGATGTTTCTTTTTTTTTCATGACAAAATGCTGTTACATTCATTCAAGAGACTGACATTTGCATGTGGTCAGGTAATGTTTCTGTTTTTCAAGAATCTTGTCAGACTTTACATTGAGTCTATGTAGAGCAGTTTTCCCCAAGTCTTTACATGAAGACCAACAACAGACTTGCCTCCACTTGTTCATTAATTACTGAAGTCTTAGTTAGTTGAATTAGTTGTGTTAGTGTTTGGCTACTGTGAAAATTGTGCTGTCAGGAGGTGTTTTGAAATACTGTACAGACTAGCCCAGAGAATTTACAAACGCCTACAAACACACACACACACAAACTATATATACATATATAGATACATTAGATACTATAGAACTTTTGCAGAATCTGTGCACATTTATAGAAAATTGTCCTATTTATTTGTTTTCACAGCTACACTGATATTGACGTATGTCCACTCAAAACAGATAAATCTTCAGTCGGCAGGATGTGTGGTTAACGTTAAGGAGTATACTAGAGAAGAGGTTGAAGTAAATGTGACTGCCCAGAAATCTGTTTACTGCATGAACAAGGCTCGGAAGCTGGAGAACGAACAATAAGACAACGTGAAAAATTGACTTTTCACGTTATCAGTCTGTGCCTTCAGAGTAATACAAAGTGTCGTCAGAAAACTATTGTGAAAACAGCCGTGGGTCCTATAACACCATGTGCGCAGACCACAGTTTCAGTCACTTTACAGATTTTTGGGATTGTTCAAGTCGTAACGTACAAACTATGAGGAACAAGTAAGTCTTCGGATATTTGTCCGATGTTTTTCTTAGAAGGCTGCAGATCCGCCTTTTATTGTGAAAAATACTTTAAACAAGTGGCCATCTTGGATATTCGTCACTGTCGCTTAGTTCATTCAGCATTGTTAGCTCACAGGTAATTTCATGTATTGACATGGAGGTGGTGGGTGATTCTCCTTGTTGACATTTAGGTTACATCCTAGAACTTGACCCGAATATCGAACTTTACGGTGTCACCTCACGCAGGACAAGGAGAATAAAGGTGAGCGTATTTGCAGCGTAACACTGAAACGCAACCTAAGAAAATGTTCATACCAAAAGACCCTGGTTTCTGAGGCGGACGTCTCGCTTTAGCTATGCTAGGTGGCTACTGTCTGGTTTATTGATATAGCATGCTATTAGTTAGCTAGCAAAATTTTAATTGGCGTCAGGTTTAGGCTTCAACCAACTTGTTGCATGACACGCACCCAATAAGCTGTTTGGAAAAGTTCTGGGAATAAATGAAGGGGATAACTTCCCTTATTTGCACTTAAAACGTATTTTTCTCCCTGAACGATAGCGTCGATTTGGCAATAACAGTTCTGGTTGACGTCGGTTAGCTAACGCTAGCTAGCAACGTTGCTTTCTTCGCAGGGCTTTTGGTTAGCACGAAACATGTAGTTATTCGTGTGTGTTTTCTGAGTTTACTGTTAACGAGGGAGCGACTGTCACTGCGGAACTGTAATTTGTCATGAAACTCTAATAATACTTGGCAACTTGACAGAACTAGAGCCACGTCGCGCAGTTTACCGTACGGTCTAACATAATGTTTCCGCTAACTCAGAACTTTGTATTATGTCTTCAATGCATCTGTTAGTTTCTAGTGCTTTAACCAGTAAATGACACAGTGTATGTTTCACTCTTGTTGTTGGTATGCTGCACACGATGTCCCAAGTCTGGTGTCTCACTGCGCTCTTTTGACAGGTCTTCAAAGGGTTGTTTGAACCCAAATTTCTATGACATTCAGTCAGCTACATCTCACGGAAAGTCTGGGTTTATTGCTCTTTACACTCAGTTTATACTATGTATTTATTTAAGAGCGCCTTTTTGATTGACGATAGTATCTTAGGGAAAAGCTCGAGCGGAAGCGAAAACATCATTCCACGGTTAGCTTCGGTGCGGCTATGTCTGCATGTTATTTGATGTGTTATCCTTTTATCAGTTGTTAAAGGATGAGTTTTGTTCATTTTCCTCTCTTGAGTAGGCGGGCTCGTCACAACTGGTTTCTATAAAATATATGAATGAGTACATTCCAGAAATGCTTTGGATTGCTTTCCCAAGCCCCAAAAGGCCTAGTTATTATGCTTGGCTTTGTGTTTTGACACTGTTTTCTAGTGTCAAAATCTGTACTCATCCACCCCCTTCTGACAGTTTTAGTGATGCTGTAGGCAAACTGTAGCCTCTTTGGATCAGACGGTGTAGGCCTCTCCTTCAGTCGCTCAATACATTTCTTACATACTAATGTGAAAGAATACTGATCTGATATCAGGATAACTTCTCTACGAAAAGCCTTGGTCCCAGTCCTCCTGATATGGAAAATGATGTCAATAAAATCTTATTCACATTACAGATGTATGGTATTAAAAATTTTGATGGTACACAGACGTTAAAATGCTGTATTTGAATGTAGAATCTAAAGAATGAAAGTCTTGTATCTCAGTGAGAATATGCTCTGACAGTCAAAACATCCTCTGATATTTTCCCACTTTTCTTTTGGTGAAAGAGCACCCACGTCAAATTACTATGCAACTTCTTTTGACTGGACATTGTCAGATATGATTTGTATTCTTCATGGTCTTTTGCAGCTCGAGCATGCATTAGTATATTTTTCACTCATTCATCTACCCCAAAATTATTCCCACATCAGTATTTTTTTTGAGAGCTTTGCTTTAATGATCCAGCTTTCACATCATCTGACTTTTGTGCCTGTTCCTAAAGTGACGGCTTTAATCTATCTGTTTGACTAGTATAAATTACTTAGCTTATTCCAGCAGTTATTCTCCCACTCCTGACTGGACATTGCATCCCGTTATTAAGACTGTGCAGTGCACCTTTGTCCTCTCCCAGCAGCCATTTGAGAAAGCGAAAGAAAGCGAGGCCACATCAGTCCCATTCCAACTAATGAAGTACTGGCAGATTAAAAGTCATCATTAAAATATGAAGAGAGCCCTCTTTATTCAGCTTCAGGAATTCAGTTTAGTCTTGCACAGCGTTATTGCTCTGAATCTGTCCTCTCTGTCACCAGTTCTTTGGAGGGATTAAAAAATGGCATGTTATGATGGGATTGTTCACTTCAATATGTGCAGGATAGCCATTACTTATAATTTAACTAATTATATTGGAATTGATGTACAGAGAATCTCAGCAGCATAATGTACAACTGTTTATCATTTTGACCATGTCTGACAGTCATACTCCATCTCTAATTTCTTCATTTGTTGATGCTGAATATTTCAGCATTAGACTATCTGCTTGCTGCCTAACATTAAGACTATTAATTTTCCAGAATAGACCTAGTCAGAAAAAGAGTTTACTAACATTAACACAGTGATCCAGTGGCCTCAATATATTTGCTGCTGAAACAGGTGGGTTGGATGTATGTCGAATGCTTTGATCTGATTGGTCACAGATTTGATGGCACATTTGAGTTGACTCTTTCTGTGTTTTATGCTGGTACAGATAGGCAGCCAGCTAAGCCATGGAGTCAATGCTTAACAAATTGAAGAGCACGGTCACCAAGGTGACGGCTGATATGACCAGTGCAGTGATGGGTAACCCTGTCACCCGGGAGTTTGAGGTTGGCCGTCACATTGCTAGTGGTGGGCCAGGAATGTCCTGGAGGATCTACAATGGCATCAAGAAGTCCACCAAACAGGTTATCATCAGTTCAGCATGAATGTTAATAATTGATCTGTTCTTTAAGTACAAATGAAAGGACTGAAGGAAGTGATATAAGCTATGTTATGAACATAACTTTATAACATAGTTACTTATTTATTGTTTTACTGGTTATAAATTCACAGTCTTGATTGTGTTGCATCAGCTCATTCTTGGATGACATAGACCCGATTTAATAGGAATGATAGTGATAATGTAAAACACTTTTACTCTGGTTTGGTGCTTCATTTTACAGGAAGTAGCTGTTTTTGTCTTTGATAAAAAGATCATTGATAAGTATCAAAAGTATGACAAGGACCAGATCATTGATTCGCTCAAAAGAGGAGTTCAGCAGTTGACTCGCTTACGGCATCCTCGGCTTCTCACTGTCCAGCACCCATTAGAGGAGTCCAGGTGAGTTTTCATGACTGACAACGCTATAAAAGCACCGCGAAATGTAGCAACAGTTCTGCGTTGCCCTAAGGAGTTAAATATTATCTATCTCCGGATTCTCAGCATTAGTGTTCGTTCATCATACATCAAACCTTTAGACTTTTTGGAGATTTTTAGAACTGTGCTGTAATCAAGTAGTAGAACCTGGTCTCTCCCTTTGTCTTCAAAGGGCCTGCCAGTCTGTCTATTTGTGCTATCTGTCAGTGCTAGACCCAAAACAGTTCCCCTAGCCTTACTGACACAACTTTGAAGAAGGCATGTCTTAAAGAGGGATAAAGAGGGACTTGTTCTCTCCCTCCTTTTTCTCTTTTTTGCCTGCTACCTTGCAGTTCACCCTTGTGTAGTTTATTTAAATTGTACAACCTGGTTTTATGGAGCTTTTTTCTCCAGTTAATTGTTTAACCTATTCTTTGTCTCATCACTCCTCCCTCTTTCATTGCTTGTTTAAGCCTGGTGTTTTATCATTTTCTCTCAGGGTCTAATGAGGTGTTATTTTTCTCTCTGTTTCTTTCTCTGTCTCTGACTGTACTTCTCTTTTTTATTCTCTCAATCTCTCCAACTTTGTTTTCATCAGGGATTGTCTAGCATTTTGCACAGAGCCTGTTTTTGCCAGCCTGGCCAATGTTCTGGGCCAGTGGGACAATCTGCCCAGTCCGGTACCCACAGACATTAAAGAATACAAACTGTATGATGTGGAGACAAAGTACGGCCTGCTTCAGGTAAGGCAGGACTATACCTTATATACCATCATGTTTTTGCAGCTTCATTTTTGCTTCTCACTTCAGGGAAAAAAAGATGATAAGTCCAAATATGCTGTGTTCTTCCTGACAGATATCAGAAGGACTGTCATTCCTCCACAGTGGAGTAAAAATGGTGCATGGCAATCTGTGCCCAGAGAACATCATACTAAATAAAAGTGGAGCCTGGAAGATCATGGGCTTTGACTTCAGCATATCCTCTAGTAACCCCTCAGATGCAGAGGTGAGAAAACACTCTCCATATCCCCACAGTTCATGACAGAGGGGATACTTCAGATTCAGAAAAAAACTAAATAAAGCTAAATGGTCTGAAAACCTTGTTTCTGTTGCTTACAGCCTAAGTATGTGTGTAAGGAGTGGGATCCCAATTTGCCGCCGCTCTGCCTCCCCAACCCTGAATACGTTGCCCCAGAATACATCCTGTCAGTCAGCTGTGACTCTGGCTCTGATATGTACTCTTTGGGCGTGGTCGTCCATGCTGTCTTTAATGAAGGGAAGCCTGTCTTCCAGGTTAACAAGCAGGACATCTTTAAGAGCTTCAGCAGGCAGCTCGATCAGGTGAGATTTATATTTCCGGTAGTTTCTGCTCATGTCAACAGCAGGGTCACCTGTTTGAGGTTCCTAAGGTTCCTTGTTTCATTTTTCTTTGTTCATTCATTCATTCAAATGGTCATTCATGCATTCAAACGGTCGTTCATTCATTCAGGCGAGTATTTCGAAAATGGCTGAATCAGCCCTTAAATTGAAAGAACATGGCAGCACTTCTCTTAGACGTAAACGGCACACTTTGATACTAATCACTGTTTGTGAAAGAAATTATGCTTTTTGGTAACAGGTAAAATATTGTTTGTTCTCTTGTGTCATTAAAATCTATTTTCAAAAACAGGGTGACATGGCATGTTGTATTAAGGTCTTTGTTGTTTCTTTCAGGTAAATAAATATACGAATACATTTTCTGTAAATAGTGTTCTCTAAAAAGCTGTTGTGCAGGAGATGTAGCACAATTCTGTAACCTCCACACATCTGAGTTAAGGATTCCAATCCTGCTCTTTGCCATGTTATTATTATATCATCTCTTCTTTTGTCTAGCTGAGTCGTTTGAGTCCTGGAGTGCTGAGCCAGATTCCAGAGGAAGTCAGGGAACATGTGAAGATGCTGCTGAGTGTCACAGCCAATGTGCGGCCTGACGCAGACCAGATGACCAAGGTTTGACCTCTCTCATTACTGAGTATCTAGCACATATACACGAATACATTTTGACTGGTGTGCCTTTTGATTGTGCCACTTTACACTTATTATCATGCACACTTATTTATTATCACTAATCATCATGTCAGTTTGTTGACCCATAGAAACGGAACAGCTCATCTTCTGTTGTGGCTGTTTGCATCCATAACAGGATGGCCCACAGAACATCGTTGCTCAAACCTTTAATGGTGTCTTGTGAAACACCTGGATAATGAGATGATGGCTCTAATTTCTGTGTGGTTTTGCCTTTAGATTCCTTTCTTCGATGATGTTGGGGCCATGACTTTGCAGTACTTTGACTCACTCTTCCAGAGGGACAACCTGCAGAAGTCTCAATTTTACAAAGGCCTTCCTAAGGTCTTACCCAAACTACCTAAGGTGAGGAGCAGAGTTAACAAATCTCAGAGTTTAATTTTGAGCATGTGTGTCTGGTCATATATTATTTTTTTGCAAGAAGAGGTTTTGAGATGACCCTTGTCTACTTGTGCGTATAGATACAGTGCCTCAACCGTGGCTTCTTCAGTATGTTTGAGTGAGAGGGAAAGAGACAACAGACCAATGAGTCTGTCTTTATTAGAGTGCTTTGTTTGTCTTGAAGCTGACCCCTGCCTTGAAGCTCACCTCTGACCTTTAACCCATAGAGAGTGGTGGTGTATCGTATCCTCCCTGCACTCACCTCTGAGTTTGTAAATCCGGACATGGTGCCGTTTGTGCTGCCTAACGTGCTCCTCATTGCTGAGGAGTGCACTAAAGAGGAGTATGTGCGTCTCATCCTCCCTGATCTGACCCCAGTCTTCAAACAGCAGGAGCCTGTTCAGGTACATATGTAACCTTCAGTTTTTCTCACACAGACTGCATCCTACATTATTGCCATAGTGTTGTGTCCCTCTAAGCACACTGATGGTACTTGAACAGGTCCCCACAAACTACATTGTCTCCACCCAGGCCGATTCAAGATCTAACTAATGTGTGGATTGAGAATTTGAAAGGAATTTGATTTGTAAAGAATTTGATTAAGTAAGTTAACAGAAGTGAATAAGACCACCCCACATCCAGAGAGTAAATCACCATGAAGAGGTATGATGGACATCCAAATTACTGTGATGTTATTAGGGGTGTGCGACATGGATCGTCTACGATAATATCTTAATTGTTGTTTTAAGGATGTGCGACCTGACATTATCAAGTATGCCACTCACTTTGCAAAAACCAATCAAAAACACGCCCTGAGAATCCATGCATTCACTGCAACATGTAGCCTGGCAGGATAGACTGCTGCATGTGTGCACTGAGAGTGTGTCGAGATCAAACAGTGCAAGTGAGTAAACCATTTCAAAGTGGCCTATAGAAGTTACTGCTAAAAAAGTTCTTCGTATTCTGTGCGGTGGTTAGTTTGCAGATGGTGAAACAAGTTAGTTGTTGAGCTGTCTTTAACGGCAACCGATTTCCAACATAGTTAACAGATTGCTATCTTTTGAGCAACACTCGTCTCTTCTAAGCGAAACCACCTCCATGCGAGTGAGGATGTTCATGTCAAGCAATTAAATCTAACGGCGAAGATTGGCTGGTGGTGTCTGTACTTTGTCTCCTGGTGCCGTTTGTTCACTCATTTTTAACTTCAGTCATGCATTTTTAGGCAGCTATGCTACCTCAGCCTGTGGTGTGGTGACCATATATGCCCTTGCACTGGTGATTTCAATGTTTTTGTATTGTTTTTACGTGAATGCTTCAGTTTTAAGTAAATAAATGAGACCTTTTTTTCTCAAATATGTTGTTTCCATTAATATCATATGTTGTTTCCATTAATATCGTTAGTAAGCAACAGTCAGTGTCCTATCAACAACAGCGAGCTAGTACAATATAAGACTTTTACAAACACATTTTTGAAGGATGCAAAATATCGTCTGCTATCTATCAACAAAATCCCAGAAAAGATCGAGATATTGTTTTTTGTCAATATGGCACATCCCAGTATTACATTGTGGTAGTCCTGTCAGTGATCTCTAGAGTGTAATTTCATGCTGGCTGAAACTCATCAGCTCATCCCCGCTTTTTAAAAATCGAATTTTCTCTTTTCCATGCTCTCAGGCCAGCAATATGGTAAGTGGTTTGGGCCTGCTGAGTGTGTCCACACAGCGAAATTTGCACATTTATGTAATACTTTTAGAATCTTTACATGTTTTAGGGTTTTTTTAATTCATTTCTTTGAGGTCCTTCTTTTTAGGAAGCAATTATGTGGCTGATGAAAAAACAGGTTAATGTTATCAGTCAAAACTTACACTCAAATTCTTGCCTAAAAGGAATTGGCTTTTTCAGAATGAGGAAGTATTGCATCAGCCAACACAGTATGTGCAAAATGTATATGTTGTATCGAAAAGAAGTAGAAAAGAAGTGTGAAAGAGATTCAACAGATCTAGACAGCAACTCACTGTAAATATCACAGAATATTTTATATTTTTATATATATTTGTGTTCTTACTTAGAAGGCCTCACAGCTGTGCAAATTTCACAGTGAGTCCGGATTAGGCTTTATTTTCATGCAAATGTTTTTCCTCTCTATCTTGCCTTACGTTATTTCTCTATTTTGCTCTCAGATTCTACTGATATTCTTACAAAAAATGGACTTGCTTTTGACAAAGACTCCACCAGAGGATATCAAGAACAGTGTTCTCCCCATGGTCTACAGGGCACTAGAGGCTCCCTCTATCCAAATACAGGTACCCTTACCCATTACCAACAAGAGAGCCTTTGTCTATACAGGTCAGGTAACTGTAGAGGGCAAAGTTAAGAAACAACAATAACCATAGCATTTTTAGCATTTTCAGCATTTTTGTTTTGGAAGACGGTTTACTGCCTAGACAAAGCCTAGATGTAGACATGAAGACATGAAATGTACTCATTAACCATGACTAAACTGTGTGCTTGTGTTGTTTCCATAGGAACTGTGTCTGAACATCATTCCAACTTTTGCCAATTTGATCGAGTACCCTTCCATGAAGAACTCTCTTATCCCTCGCATCAAAACTGCATGTTTACAGACCTCCTCATTAGCGGTAAATTTTTCAGTCATCTCCTTCCATGTTTTGTTTGTTTTTTTTCTTTAGTGTTCTTCATTTCTTTATTTGAACCTGTTCATGATAAATCTGCACTGCATTCAGTCATTGTCATTTTCCCTCTCACTGGCTAGGAGATCAGTTTGTAAAACCAGTTCAAGTTGTTAAAATGCTCACATAAGTCTCTAATTACATAGACTAATCTTTTTATCTCATCAGTTTTTAGTCAAAAATAACTGTCTTTTTTATCATTATGGATGTACGGGGTTGTAGTTAAAGATCGGTTTATTGTTGTGTATATTTATAATATGTGTTTCTTGCTCTTGTCACTTGCAAGTGGCTCTTTATGAGTAGCTCTCAATGTTGTTTGTGTTTGGTGTATGTGTTTGAACTTTACTGTCCTTGTGTTCCCTTTCTTTAGGTTAGAGTCAATTCCCTGGTATGTCTTGGGAAGATACTTGAATATATGGATAAATGGTTTGTCATTGATGAGATCCTGCCCTTCTTGCAACAGATACCCTCCAGGGAGCCTGCAGTGCTCATGGGGATTCTAGGTAATGGGGTTTTTAATGATTAATACAGTCCAGTCCTTAAAAAACATGACTGGTTTAAGCATTAAACCAATACTTCTGACTTTGGTGTGGGTTAAAGACAATGATTTGGAACGCAATTAAGGGTGATGAAGAATATGTTTACCTAAGTGTATTGTTGACAGCATGTGTATTTTTTAGCATTTTGTTCTGATGGTAATGCTTTTACAGGGATCTACAAGTGCACTTTCACCCATAAAAAACTTGGCATTCCAAAAGAACACCTTGCAACCAAGAGTTTGCCTCATCTGGTTGCTCTTAGTATTGACAACAACCTTAATCTCAACCAGGTAATTTTACATGCACCACACATCAAATAATAGCAATGCAAATTTTGAAGGTTAACACAATCTGTGTGTTTGTTTTGCAGTGCTCTGAAGCTGTAATCATTTTAAATTAGGGCTGTCAAAGTTAAAGCCCCACTTTAAATATGTTTTTCATTTTTGATGCCTAATCAATACTCATAACATCCACATACACTTAAATCTAAGTTGTCTCGCTCACTTGTTTCTAACTGTGTGTTACAGTTTAACTCTTTCATGGCTGTGATCAGAGATATGCTTAATCGGATGGAGGCTGAACACAAGACCAAGCTGGAGCAGCTTCATGTCATGCAGGAACAACAAAGGTGCCAATGTTCAGCCCTCATCCAGTTCTGTATATGATCTCTCTGGGATGATGCACAAAATCGCACGGGCAGCTGGATGGAAATAATATGTTAATTCCATTTTGCTAACAGGGCAGGAAGTCCATTTTTAGCCTGTTTTAGTGTTTCAGTATTTGGCACCTTTGAAACTCTTAGAAATGCTGCATGTGGACTCTCAGGTATAGTTGTGTTACTCTTGCCTTTTTCAGGAGTCTAAACATTTCCAGTCAGATGAACCAATCAGAGGAGCCCAAGAGTACCCCCAATCCTGCCAGCAAAGTTAGAGAGGTAATTGTCCTTATTTCAGTAGATAAACCAGACCTTTTTCCTAATGTTGAATTTATTCAGTATAGACATCCTACTTCCTCCTTTTACAGATTGATGATATCTTTGGTGGAGGCTCAGTGAGTTCAAATGTGAATGGAAAAGAGAATGGACCTACTGCTACGTCCTTCCAGCCCTCAAGAGTGAGTGTATAGAGTTGCACGAAGCTTAAAATATAAGGATACGTTAGGAAAACGTGAAGGAACGTTCTTCACAGCACAGTTATTGGCCTTTAATGTGAAATTGTGATTGTCTTTGTTCAGGTATCTCTGACGCTGGAGGAGAAACAGCGCTTGGCCAAAGAACAAGAGCAGGCAGCCAAACTGAGGAACCAGCAGCCGCTAGCCCCACAAACTGTTAAACCAGCAACAACCACCACACAGGTAACCTACACACTAGAACACAGCTCACACACAATCAGCATACTGGCACTCATTACACCTGAATGCCGAATACCTAATTGCATTTTAAGTAATGGGACAGAATGTCAGGCCTGGTGGTTTTGCATGCAGGAGAGACAGAAGTCCTGACTTAACAATGTTACAACTTTATGCTGATATGTCAGAATCAATTCTATGAAGATTTACATTAAATATTCCACTACCTCTTTACCAGGCCAAGGATCTGACCAGCAGTCTTCTGAACAACATGACTTCACTGAGCAACTTATCTATGAGCTCAGGCCCCAAGCCAGGGGCTCCCATGTCATCTGGGTTCTCTTCTGGGCCCACCATGGGTAACATGAGCACCATGGGCTCTGTGAGCAACGGCTTCAACTCACCCATGGGTTTCCAGACTGGAAGCATGGGTGTGGGCATGCGCCCTGCCACACCTAGCCTCTATGGAGGCATGGCCACCACCACCAGCACCCCCAACTTCAGTGCCCTCACCCAAAACCAGAACCAGCAAAACAAGCCCCCAGACATGTCTGCCCTTGATTCACTGTTTACTCCCAACAAACCCAAAGTCAGTCTGAACCAAATGGCTTCCAAGCCAGTTCCAGGAACTACTGTATCCTCTCCCTGGCTCAGCCAGTTTGGAACAGGCCAGCAGCCCCAGAGTGCACCCCTCCAGGGGGCCCCCATGGGAATGGCAGGGGTACATGGGGGTTTTGGGATGCAGGCTAACCCATTCTTCAACCCTCAGAACTTCTCACAGTCTTCAGTTACCCCTGCCATGAACCAAGGAGGGCTGAAACAGAGCACCTCGGTCAACAACGACCTGAAGGACCTCTTTGGCTAGAGTTAGACCTGCACTCTCTGTTGCTGTGGGTAAAGTGAGAAAAATCAGAGAAGGGAGGTGACCGAAACAATAACAGGTGGGACTGCTAAATTAGAGAATGAAGGGGAATGTGTAATCCAGTTGAGGTTTATTTTCATTTTAGATGTGGTCAGTTTTGAGTTCTGGGCTTTTAATTTCATTGCTTTTTTTTTTTTTTTTTTTTGAGTTGACCGTTTTTTGTTTTTTTTTTTTGGACCAAGATCAAGAGTCAATCATGAGCTTATGGGTGTGCTTTTGTCTTGAGGCTTATGCACAGAAATACGGTGGCACTTTGTATTGGGTTTTGTCTTCTGCAGTATGTATCTTTTGAGGACTTATAAACAAAGATGAGTTTGAATGGGCAACTAGCAGCTGGACAGTGCTGGGCAGTATTGGTTCATTGGGGCTAGAGAGCTGTTATTTGACTAACAATCCAGTGAAGGAAAGACAGACAGACCTTGAACAAAAAGTGGCTCGATAAGGGCTTAAATGTTTTCTTCTGTCTTAAGATGATTTTCCATCGGGTGTGATGCTGCTGCCACACATTTTGTTTGATTTCTTTGTTTTGCCTCTTACTACGAAGGTAAATCTTTCTCCTGTGAGAGGAACCTGCCCCCCCCCAACAGAAACTAATGGCAGAGTTGGAGGAATTGATTGAAGACCTTTTTTTTTTTTTTGCACACTGTTAGAGGTTTACTAGTTGAGGTGGCATGTTAGAGACCACATTTCCTGTTACAAGAAGGTTAGAATCACAGTTTCTTTGTGTGTGTGTGTGTGTGTGTGTTTGTATGTGTGTGTGTGTCTGAGAGAGACAGACAGACAAACAGAGGAAGAGGAAAGGTCTCTGTGAGCATATTTCATATTTTATCACAAAGTATGAGTGCCCTGGCCCACAAGTCCCACCCTTTGAAGTCCTTTTTTAAAGTGTGGATTACTTTCCTGCAAATGATTTATTTATAGAAACCAAATTGGGTGGTTCACCAGTGGGTTACATACTGAAGTGTATTCTGCTGTAATGAGAGATGGGGAAATGGTCCTCAAAGCATTAAGGACTTTGTGCTCTGTTCTCAAGGTGCACTGAAGAGGGAATCATAGAGCTAATTTCTGCAATTTACTCAGCACACAGTGCATCTGTATCCAAATCAATACATTATTCTTTGTGAATTTGTTGGATTTCTCCGTGGCATTCATGTCTAGTTTCACCATTCTGTGTTGCTCCCATGCTCCTTACTATTGGTTTATTTGCATGTTATTGATATTGTCTGGACTAGAAACTACATATTCACACCACAGTACCAGAGCAAGAGGTCTGGCTTCAGAACACGTATGCCAGCCCAGAGTCTTACTCTGCACCATCACTAAATGGAACTGGGACGTGAGGAGTAACTCATTGTAAAGCTGTGCATCATCACCAGACATATCATATTGATGATGTGTGTAGTTAAGAGAACATACGATATCAGATAGATTTCTTTTAAATACTGCTATATAAATATTACTTTTCATAAAGGGGACCTCGGCTTTAACATATAGCTGGACTTGTGAAGAGCACCTGATTACTATGTTGCTGACCTAATGAATGAGAGGCCTTATAAAGAGAAGTGTGCAATAATCAGTCTGTGGTGGATGTCATCATATTGTCATATTGGTGTGTTGTGAAGGAAATCTGTCACCTCATGCAGTGTGCAGACACGTAGCCTACCTTAAGGACTTTGGCTGTGCCTGGAAATTTTGAATTTTGTTTTTATGGGACATTCAGTGGGTTAATCAGCAGAAGAGTACCTCTGAGAAATCTCCCAGTGGACAGAGGGTGTTGTCCTCCTTGAACGTTCATCACATTCTATAATCTCCCTGAATAAGACTTATACTGGCAGACACGTCTCTGAGAGGTTAGAGGGGTGACCATCACTTGACTGCATTTGGTCAAAATTTGATGCATCTCTTTGTCCTCTGACATGGCTTTGTTGACAGTCATGGCTCGCGCCAAACAGCAAACAAAAAACATCATAAACAAAAGCTTATTCTTCTATTCAGATTCATATACTTTATACTACTGATGTAAGATGTGTACAGTGTGGCCTCTTTGTGAACTTTGTACTGTGTTTAAGGTGATGTTGCCTGAAGTTAAGATGGTTTAATGAGATTCTGTAAATATTTATGAAAATACACAAATCTAATATTCTCTACAATGTTTGTGTGTTTCTTTGAGAGGGAAAAATATTACAGATTCAATCAGTTTTCACACTCTGTAGATGTTTTATTTTGGACAGATCAACGGATGATAAGAAAATAACACATGAAAAAAAAACCCATTTAAAATAAAATCATTCCGCAAATGGCTCTGAATGTGGAATTTAAGGTTTTTTTTCACTAAGCCAAAAAGAAAAAAAGGGGGGAAAACACCCTGAGTATCAGTATATTTAGGCAGTTTTCATTTTCATTTTCATCAAAAGTCTGACATGAAATATTTGTGTGGACTTCTGCTGTTCAGAGAAAGTACCCATAAACAAACTGGTATCACAACATTTTGGAGCACAACATTTCAACACAATATACAGGTGCATGAGACGAGGCAGTGGGCTGACTGAAAGTGACGGAGCATGTAGAGAAGTCTGGTTAAACCCAAACGTTTTCTCAGCTGCTTACTCAACTGAGCAAGGCAAAATCAGATGAGAGGATACTGAAAATAGACCTACAGAGTTTACTCTCTTTGTCTTTGCATCCTTCCCTGATTGACTGAAGAGATCATTAATGTGGAGGCACTTCAGTCTAACCACTGATAACCCAGAGAGGGAAGGAACTGTCTGAGAGTTACAGAGATGACATCATAAGTGATATGAGGAAAGACCCAGATGAATCACAGTGGACGCAGCGATGTTCAGTACTATATGCGACGCACTGGTCTCGTTGTGAGAGTAAGCAGGTTTTTCTGGGTCATAGCTGCAACAAAATGTGAGGAATGGATTGATTACACAAAGAAATTGAAAATTCCAGATAAAAAAATCGCTTACCCTACAATAAAATTTGAGCTGATTAGAGGGGCGTCGGCCTTGCTGTGTTCCACTATTGGAAGTGGTTAAGGTTTTAAACTTATAAACTTACAGAAAGGAAGCTTGGTCTCACCACTTAAAAGTCCCATATAAATTGGGAAGTACAAGAGAGCATTCCACTTTTCCTGTGTCTAGATGGTTTCTCTCAATGAACATGAAGATGCTTTACTGGAGCCTTACTGTGCTGGCAGTAAAAGTACTGCTTCAAAAGACTGCAGATCCTGCCTGGGTCTGAGCTGCATGTGTCAGTCTGTATGCACTTACACACCTGAGAAATCAAGCTCATAGGAGAACCGTCCTGCGCTGAATTGCATGGTCCTGTTTGGATTCTGCTGGTACTGGGTCTCAATGTCCTGAGCAGACACAGAGCAGCTGCCACGGGCTGTGCCCTGCTCAGTCAAATCAGAAGGGCACGAATTTAAACCTCAAGGTCAGTGATAAGGCTCAGCCAAGCACACAGAGGCAAGTGTTAAAACATGTGATGCAACTATTAGATTGAGCCTCTGCAAGTTAGCATTTATCACGCCTACTTGGAGAAAGGACTGCGTGATAAGACAAACGAACTGTACAATTATCCTAACTGATTGTTTTTCTTAACATTTTACATCTCCTAGAGGAGGCAACTGAATAAGTTGTCTTACTTTGATATAGTCTTTCCAGGATCCATCCATATCTTTGAATTGCCACTGAACTTGAGGGTGTATACTATGTTAAAAAAAAGAGAGAGAGTGATGGGTCTTAAGAGAAGGCACATCTCCTCATTCAACAGTTGTTTGTTTCATGCACTCATTGTTTACAAGCTAATTAATAATGAGTAAAGTGTTCTGTTACTGAACTTGGAGCAACTTATCGCACTTCTACATCTCACAGATCAGAAAATGTGTATGGATGAAACATCTGAGAATAGTTACAAGACAATCAGACATACAGTTATAATGATAGGTCTCATTGTTAGATCCATACCTGCTTCCCTGTGGATTTCCACCAATGATTCTCCTGATAGCTCGTCTGGTTCCTATTCTATCATTAATCTGACACATTTCTGTAGAAGAAAAGGCAAGCATCAATGTAATCACTTCATAGAGAACTAGGTCTTAATATAAAGAACTGCTTTGATTTATTGAAAGAATGATATTTGCATAAAGGGAAGGAGAGGAGACCACTAGTTTTTACCTGAGAAGTAAAGAGTGTACTTGAATTTTCCAGCTGTGAAAGAGATTTGGCCCTGAGGGTTCTGCTGATACAGTCTTTCAATATCAGCACTGCTCAGTGAGCTTCTCTACACAAACAGATTATTGGTCCAGTGAGAATGGTTGTAGTTATTATAGTTGGTTATAGTTACAAAAGAAAGAGATACAAGACATAGAGGAGATAGAGGTATATATGTTTGCATAATCTGAGATAAAAATTTCTGAGCTTTGTGTGTCTTATATATTCGTATCTAGTCAAATACTCACAGCCCTCTGATACTCTGTCCATATGCCCTCATCACCCATGAATTCCCATGTGTAGCCAGTAGGAGGCGGTAAAGAGGGCTGAATGGTAGGAGGTTGTGAGATGGCAGGCAAACTGTATAGTTGAAAACAAAGTTAATTTTTTTGTTGATCCCCATGGGTCTTCAATGTAGGCATGATTAAAATCACAAAACTGCTGAGAGATTCACACTGGCAATGTCTTACTGCTTCTTTTTGTTAGATAAATTATTTTTTCTGACTGAATATAGTATCTGTTTTTGGGTCATGATTTACAACCTGCTGTTGGTGATTATGGAGTTGAACTTTGGCCGTCTTCTCACCCTCCGGGAGACATTAGTGGAGAGGTTGGTCTGAGTCATGGCTGTCAAAACAAACACATGTGGGCAGGGGTGATGTAGCATGAGAAGTGGTAGAGATCATCTCACATTGAAAAGAGAACTCCAAAGGCTGTCAGTTAACAAGCACTCTGTCAGAATTTTCCAACAGCAATAAAATAAAAGTCACATTTTAACCAGCAAATGCCACCTGACATGAAAGTACAGAGCAAGTATGTATAAGTACGGCTAATTATAATGCAGATTTTACCTAAGGTAAATGGCATATGTGAAATGAGGAATAGGTCAAACCCACTGTTTCAGCTCCCTAGTGGCAAAGATAACAGTGTCTCCAGTTCTTAAAACATTCATATTCATAATTAACCCACAAAAAAGATGTAAAAGATCGAGATTTCAAACTTCTTTGTAGCACTCCTGTTCTGTCACTGAAACTTGATTCTGAAGAAGACAACGTGACCACCACAATCTCTAATAATCCAACACAAGACACATTTTGGATTTCATTTTCACACCTGACTGAAGTGACTTGCATCTTAAATTTTATTTTGCATGAGCATAGTTACGTTTCTAGGATTCCACGTATATCCATAAACACCATGCTGTGGAAAAGAAAAATTACCTCTGAAGTCTAATGTGTATGTGTTGTTTCCCACTGTAAAATTAAAGGACCCCACTGGGTTGAGGTTGAACTGCTGCTCCAAGTTCTGGCTGCTAACTGAGGACCTGCTCCCACCAGAACCCTGTAGAGTGAAAATGAGGAAAAGTGGAGGGCTGATGACTAAGAAACAGATGTGCATAGCAAGGTTTGGTTGATGGCAAGGACTGGGAAGAATGAAAAAAAGGAGGGGATGGGGGAGGTGAAAAACTATTAAACACTGTAATCACTAGCCAGGCAACTTTGGGTTCAACAGCCTTGGTGAAAAATATTATAGAACAAAATCTACCGAACTGAACATTTCCGTAAGCCTAAATTAGCCCCAAGGTAAACTGATTCAGAAGTCTTTTTTTATTTGAGAAATCTTTTAAGTTAACTTTTAGCACAGTCCATGACTGAGCTCAACTAAAATTTTAAGCGGCCTTCCTCAGTCCCACTCACCTGGGTTCCATATTCACACCAGTAACGGTTGTCTTTGTAATACCACCCCATTTCTTGTCTTTGGTTGTGGGATAAGAATAATTGTCGCTGAACCCTCAGATCATCATCAGGACCTTCAGCTGTCATCTCATCAAAATTAATGTAAACATGCCTAGTAAAGCAGAGCATGACAGTAGACACATTCACTTCCTGCTCTCTGTATATGTAAGACATACATAAAAAGGAAGCGTGAAAAATCCACTCACCCAATCTTTGTGTTGAGTGTCATTCCTTTGGCACCTGGTTGGCAGTAGTGTGTCTCAATTATATCATCATGAGCAATCTGTAACCACTGCTCTCCATCAAACAGCTGCCACTGATAGCAAACTGCTGTGCCTGACAGAGAAAGAATGAATGATGAAAGAGCACATGTTCCAGAAATAAAAAGAAAGGACTGGCCATATGAACAGATAAAAACCGAATCAACGAATCAATGGCTGCTATGATGTCATATCAGTCAGAGCTGGTTTCTCATGATCAAGGAACGCAAAGATTTGACTTTCCGTTATCAAAAGGTGATTTCCTTTCTTTGTTGAAGGATCACAAATTTCAAAACAATAACAAAATAAGAGCAGATAACTGGAACTAAAAAGAAAATATGACATGTCATGTATCATGGTAAACTCAACCACACAATGTCATAAGAACTCTTTGAATAATTCGGTGACACACTTGATAATGACTGCATCTGAGCCATTTCTCCACTGATGTCTCCCTTTCGGTACAGGTCTGCAAAACAAAAAGGTCTTATTTAAACAAAAGTTTAAATACAAACTTTTCAATGCAAATGTTAACAGGATGTGTCTTCAGATAGGTTGAGATGAGTTGTGAAACTGATGCTGAAATAAACACTTCAAAAGTCTTAACTGAATGACAGGCTGAATTCTGTAACATCTAGGAAAAATAGTTGATGATGCGTCATACCAGCTCTAAAGAGACGGGAAAAAAATCATAGGTGCGAAACCAGCAACTAACACTAAGTACTCCACTGCTGAGTCGCACTGATCTTTCACAACGGATTTGGGGGTCAAGATAGTACTGTACTGGGAACGTTCAAAACAGTTTCGCTAGACATGCTACTCGGCTTATACAAACACTCAGCAACACGGTTAAGAGAAAACAGAAATCCACAGTTCTCGTGACGTACGCACTACTTAAAATGAAGATGTTTTAGCACCTTAGATAGTATGTCGTTAAATGACCTGTTTATGAGTATCGAGTTTTGTAGGCAGACTTACTTAAAACTAAACTCATCCAAAGTATAATCAAAATAAGTTACCATTCGTAGCTTCGCTCCACCTGATGTGTTGCACGGCGCTTTCGTTTTCGTTTTTGGTGAAATGACATCGTTTCCTCGTGTTTATAAGAATGGACGAGGGCAGAGTCCATGTATATTCATAATTAGAAACAATAGTTTATCATTGTTGCAAATGAATTTTTTGAAAAGCAACTTAGTCAAAGCAGCCAACAATGTAAGTTACAAACACACATATACAAAATTGGGTAGTATTCATATGGGGGAAAATCGATAGTATCATCCGATAAATAATAATTTGTTGCCTTTGCCAGACATTTATTTCTTATTGATGTGAGGAGTATAAATTCACTCATATCTTTAGAAGAATAATCCTTACAAATAAAAATGTATTAATGAAACAAACACTTAAAAGGAGGATGATCTAACAAATCTTATTAATTAACAGTTTATTCTGAGTAGTTCATAGTGACCACACACAGTACAGAATACTCCACAAAAATGCCATTTGCAATATGCTTTATTTGATTCTTCACATTGATTAAAAAAAAATTAATTTAACCCAAGTACTTCAAGGAACAAATTGGCCATCACACATAAATGCAAACATTTACAGTTTTTTACAATCGCTAACATCCTTTTGTCCAATCTGTAATCACATTTTCAAAACTCTAAACACAATTAGCACATCCGCCTGTCGTGGACCATACCATTAACACAATTCATGTTGTTTTCATACAATATGCAGTCATTAACACGTTTCTAAAATGCTCAAATTTTCCCAATACCAAAATTACCCAATACCAAAATTATGGAACTTTCTTGTCTTATTTACAAATGCTTACACACAGCATGCCAGAAATGAAAACCTAATGTTCAGAACCTTAAATATAGCATAGAGTCTCTACTACTGCAACAACAGCAGCTTAAAAGCTATATTGAAACAGCTGATAAGCATTTTGAATGAACAGGTCACTGAAACATTGAGAAATAGCTGATTTATTGTAAGTTGTGTAAAATAGACCAACCACAGCTGATTCTAATCTCAGTCGGAGACATAGCCAGGTTTTGAAGTTCTTTCAATTACATGGACACACACAGTAAAAAGGGGATACAGAGCAACACAGACGAGCAGAGAGAGAAAAAGTAATGCTTGGACAAGGGAGAGGAAGAGGACCAGGGAGAGGAATAGCTGGACAAGGGAGTAGGAGAGGTAGGGGGAGAGGAGTAAGAATGCATGGTGGTGTTCAAAGGAGAGTCAGAGCTGTTATTACTGATGAAATAAGAGCCACCATCATAGACCATGTGATAGACCATGGTCTATCACTGAAAGAGGCTGGTGAAAGAGTCCAGCCTAATCTCAGATGGGCAACTGTGGCTTCCATTATCTGGAATTTTTAACAAATCAACAAGTCTTGCAGTTCACAAGGGCTTCTTCTGTCATTACTGTTGCTATTTCCCACAGTAACTGTAGGCCACCAGTCCCAATGCTATGCAATACATGTGTTTGTATTTTTGTTCTTCTAAAGGACGCAACGTCTTCCTCCCTCTGGGGGAAGAGGAAAGCTCCTCAGTGAAGACCAGGAGCATGCCAATGTAGGATGTGTCATTGCTAACAATGCAATAAAACTGGGTCATTCAGACCAGAACTGTGTAGGACACCCTGGTATTTCACAATGTGGAAAGCATCAGCCTGACTGCCATTTCTCGGACTCTGACCAAACACAGAATTTGAATGAAACAATTGTACACAGTTCCTTTTGAAAGGAACAGTGAGCAGGTCAAGGAACTCCAGCACCAATACGTCCAGGTATGGTGTCTGTCCAATATGTCTTGTTCTACAGTGAGTTTTACACTATGCAACTCTACATGTAAACATGGGTTACAGTGCATACAGTAGGACATACTAAAAATCATTTACACATACTGTGTTTGATTTCTTTCAGATAGTCATAGAGTTGGAGGCTAATCAGACCCCACATGAAATCTGTGTAGATGAGGCAGGGTTTAACCTGGCAAAAACACGTTGGCGGGGAAGAAGTGGTGTTGGGAAAAGGGTCAGCGTTGATGTGCCGGGTCAGAGAGGAGCAAATCACAATTTGTGCGGCAATCTTGAGTGCTGGTTTGGTCCTGCAGAAATGCCAGATTGGTCCCTACCAACACTGAGTGCCTTCTTTTGTTTTTTAGATGACCTCCACCAACAACTGGTGCCAGAAGCAGAAAGAGAACAGGTGGGAGGAGACATGAGGACATTTGTGATTGCATGGGACAATGTACCATTCCACCATTCACATGCAATCACAAACTGGTTTGTAACCCATCCCCACCCCCCCACCCCCCTCTCCATTCCTCAACCCCACTGAGGAACTTTTTTCTGCCTGGAGGTAGAAAGTGTATGATCATCGGCCACATGACCAAATGTCTCTCCTAGATGCAATGGATGCCGGCTGCAGAGACATCTCAGCTGAAGACTGACAGGGGTGGATAAGGCACGCCAAGCGTTTCTATCCAAGGTGTATAGCGAGAGATGACAAGATGTGATGTGGACGAGAACATGTGACCAAATGCAGAAGACGGTATAGATTAGAACAGGACTGTGCATTTTTGTATTCTTTTCCCCTTCTGTTGCTTTTTTACTGTATGTATTTTTAAACATTTGGAACCAAAGGCCATGTATATTGGATATTTTGTTGACCACTGGCAGCAATTTCATGTTGCTAATAAAGCTTTCACTGCAGTTCATCTGTCACTACTATCTTTTTCTTTCTGCTGTACATCCTATAAAGTGAAGATGACTCATTCACTTTTAGATAGTATGTTGCCAGAATGCACACATTTGACACTCAACCAAAAATGCAGAGTGGTTGACAGTAAAAGGAAGCTGAATTATAAAAAAAACAGTGTGTCATATTGTATGCATGTATCTGTAAAACTGAAACATAAAAAGTAGTGCAGTTTTTGTAATGCCATCAACTGTTAGTGTTTTAAAGGTCGTTGTGCTATGATTGACTATATGTAACTCTTGGACAGAAAACATGTGCTAGTGTTTTGAAAGATTTGATATTGAGTCAGATTTGCCGTATTTTGATAGTCAATGTATGTAGAGCAAGTCTTTTTGCATTTTAAAATGGAGATTTGGTGTTTAATGAACAAAATGTGGTTTTAAGCAGAAAATTAACTATTTGGCTAATTGTGTGTAGGTATGTTGCTGTGTTAAGAGTTTAGAAAAAGTATCTTAAGTATAGGTAAATGCTTGTTAGCAACTGTAAAAAAAACTCTAAATGGATTGCATTACTTTTTACTGAGATGACAAACACAGTGATTAGTAAAAAAATCTAAAAAAAAAAAAAAAAAAAAAAGCAATACAGTTTAACATGTTACAATCTTGTAAACAAAATGAAACTCCTGATTTTCATTAGTAGACTTAGGAAATGAATTCCAGGAACAGCATATCACAGGACTTCTGCTGAATGTTTCAGTATAACAGTTGGCACTGCTATGATAAATACTTAACATCTAGTGTAGACAGGGAAAAGCATGGCTCAGTAAACTCATGAACGTGAGCGATTTCAGAGAGGGTATACATACAAGAGACCTAATGAGTTACTGAACAGAGAACAGGTGTATGTGATGATTAGACAATGGACTGGTGGAGCAGGTGGCTGGAAAAGCAGAGCACTGATTGGTCAGATGAGAAAGCAGAGCACTGATTGGTCAAAACAAGAGGCATGTCACAAAGGTTAATGTAATTCTGTATTTTTTTTTTCAGTGAAAGGTGAACAATGCACTTACACAAATCCATAGGCTACAGAGTGATTGTTAAAGGCAGTCATGTGTGTGCTGATGTGTGTGATAGCTGTTTGTATCTGTGGATAAGGCACATGCCTGGGGAGAATGGCTATAAATGCCTGGTTATTGCCTTCATCTGGACTGAGCAATGTGATAAAGTGCTGGGAATGTTGTGCTCTATTACAAGTATATATAAGACCTGAGTCAGTCTGATATGTGGTACATGGAAATAAAGTTCTCAGGATTCATATTTTCAACACATTGTCCCCGTCCTCAAATTCAAATAGTTGAACACTAAATCAGTGTTATACGCTGTAAAACTTGATCACCATAAAAGTACACAGGCAGCAAAAATGTTGAAAATCGAGGAGATAACAGATTGCACCATAAACTAATATTATCAATCCTCAACAAATCATTAAAGTAGACTTCACTGTCTCGGCAGTTCTGGATTTATATGAAAGACACAATATCAGAGATGTTTTAAAAAGACAGTAAGCACTGGCTGCATGCAGTGAAACAACTGTATGCTGTAAATATCCATGAGAGGTTCATAAGTAATTCATGAACACCAAACCCCTATCCTCATTTGTTACAGTCACTCTAGGAAACTAATTTCTCATGAATCTTATCTGTTTAAAAGCAGAGACAAAATTCGAGTATTCCAACCAAAGATGCAAAATCATCTTCATACACGCTGAATCCTACGAGTTTTATTTGTGGACAGGTTGGTTTGCGTCATGTCTGGTGGGAAAAAAAAAGAAAAAGAAGCAACTTTTAACACATTCAAGTTTCAAGATTGATAACTTGAAACTTTTAACATGTTCTCTTTTCTAAATTAAATGCAATGTTCAATTACATGTGAAGAATAATATAATTAACAATCTCATTTCTTTAATGGTACATATTATATTGTCATCCGTAAAATCTTCATGGCATTGATCATTATGCCAGATTAATACACACAAATGTCTACTTTTGTACACAATTAAGCAGTTTAAAAGTAATTGGAAATCACTGGTCATACTTGAAAAATCTAGTTTGTAGGGCTGTCCACCCACTGTGAAGTTCATGCAGCCATTTGGATTTTGTTGATATGCAGCCTCTATGTCAGCACTAGAGACAGTGCAACCATGCTAGACAGAGAGAGGGGGAGAGAGAGAGAGAGAGACAGAGAGAGAGATAGAGAGCTTTGGTCACTGTTCTGGTGGGGGGACTCCAGTAAAATACTGGGACAAAGTTACATGGGATATTGAATGGGTAATCCCATTCCATATGACATAACATGGATATTAAAACGGGCCAGTGTTGGTGTTTCAGATGAGAAGGCTCTTACTGTGCGTTTGAAGGTGTGCCAGCGGCTATTTTTCCCACCAAACTGCCACTGTGGGACTTTCCTTGGTGAAGACACAGCAAGGCTCCTTATGGCACGTGTCACTCTGAGAATTTTGTTAATTTAATACATAAAATTATTACTGTCAGACTTGCTGAAACAGATTTGTAATGTAAATAACTCTTTAAATAACATAGAGACCAACTGGAATGATTACCCACACAAATAATAAAACTCATATCTGTGCAGCCATGTCATGTGTTAGCTGAGGCCCAGTATATCTAATCCATTTTGTCAACTACAAAACAATTACTGACTACTTGACTCTAATGTGTCATATATAGAACAGACTAAATACCTCTAGAACAGTTGCTGTTCCCTGAGACACAGAATTTTACAGACCTCGGCTGAAGAACTTGTCCTACTTGTTTTTATCAGGACTAATGTGTGCTGTTTTTAACTGAGCTCACATACCCTCCATCCTTAGCACAATCATATTTGGGTCGACGAACCACCCTCCGCCTGTGTCCTGTGCTCAGATTCCTCTGACTCATATCTAATTAAACAGACACATAAGACAGAAACTTCATGTGAAAATACATCAGATAAACACCTGAGGAATGTAGCTAGACAAGTTAACATCAGGCACAGCATACTTTTGTTTTCCCAGACTTGGTCTGAAACTGAAACATACCCTTGAATTTAATCTCATAGGTTGTGGAGTCAACATTAAATGTCTTTGAGCCTCTAGGGTTTGTCTGGAAAGCGCTCTCCAGGTCAGAGCTCTGAATTGGGCTGGCTTTACCCTTTGAGCCCTGTTGTACACACACACACACACACACACACACACAAAACAGCAAAACTGAGTTTCTCTCCTTACTATCCTGACATTAATGCCAGTGACAGTTTAATCAAAATCAATGATTATTTTATTCCAAAAGCATGTAATTCTCTTAGATTCGATAAAACAAATTCAAGAACTACCAGCGTACAGTGAAATCCAGTATTGAAATTCAGTTGTTTTAATTACAATACAATTCATTTATGAAAATAGAATGGCTTTCCTGAACAGGCTCATGATACTCACCTTCTGCCCATAATAATACCATCCATTATCACCACAGTAATACCAGATCCACTCAGTCTGGCTGGATCCTTTGCGCCTTACTCTCAGGTTGGTCTTCTTCTTGATTCGCATCTTGGTGAAATCAATGGTGATAGCCCTAAGTTAAAGAGAGAGCAAAAGACAGTATCACAAATCAAACAAAACAAGCAAAGAGTCTTCCTGCATGTGACTCTCATACACACATAGTGGACGTACCCACAAGGAGTGTTGTAAATGGTGATTCCTCTGGTGTTGGGCCGTGAGTATTGAGCCTCCAGAATATAATCATTGGCTACATCCTCCCAGCCATTTCCAAGATCTAACTGCCACCTGTAGGGCCTTCCACTATCCTCATCGCTCTCTGGAAAACAGTACCACAGCGAAGTGAACTTTAACGCTTACACGCCTAATGCTTCTCTTTCTATTTGCAAAATACACACATACACACACAGACACAGATGCACACACACACAGACACAGACTCACACACACACACACACACACACGTGCATGCATGTGCAGACACACACCAGATGAAGAGCTGCTGCTCCTCCTTCTGTGTCCTCTTCGTCTCCGACTGTTCCCACTGTGGTTTGCTCCTCCTTGGTTACTCCCACTCTGAGTATGTTTGAGACGACAGGCAGCACCATATCGACATGACCCTTTCAGGAAATACTTGCAGACGTGCAGGTCACGGCATTTTTTTCCAAAACGGCAGTTACCATTATTATAGTATTCACAGGGCTGTGTAACAAACAAGGTGTAAATACAAAGCATGAAGGATTATAAAGAGCTGCTGTATTGCTGGACAAATCAATAATCACAACAACGAATCACAGTGCAGTCTGAATAATGCCTAAACTATTATCCTCTCATAATCTCATTCATCTCAGCTCGTTTTTGAAGTTGCTGGAGTCTGTATATTGTCCTATATGAAAACAGAATGACCAGACAGGCAGGTTAATTCTGTACATGAGATTACACTTTGACGGGACTGACCTTGGGTGCTGGAGCCTCTGGTTCAGACTGGGCATCTGAATCTGTTGGGTCATCTGTGTCAGTGATACTAAAGTCTGAGCAGCTTCCATCAGGGGAGTTATAAATGTCACTATCTAGAGAGAGAAAGTTAATGTCATATTTGTCCTCTTTTTACATATCCAGTGCCAGGACTCTACCAGGTACCTACGCCTATGCAATGTTTGTGACACTCAAAAATGTTCCTTCGCATATGTTATGCTGAATTACAAAATACGAATCAAAGTCAAATAAGGCTATTAAGTCTCACACACTGAGACTGGTACGCACAAAAACGACCCTAATCACAGGCTCTCAGTTCTCATATTTCATGTTGCAGTGTATTTTGCAGTGTGGTTTGTGCCATCCACAGCTCTTTGTAAGCCTCATGATTTTCAATTACGTTTTCTACCTGTATCGCGTTACTGCATCTTGTGTCTACGTTATGTAATTAACTTTCTTGTGTCTACGTTATGTAATTAACTTGGACTAACAGTGCTCGCGTTGAGCAGAATGTGATGCAGAATTAGTCGGTGTGCCTGTTTACAGGCCATCATTGACCTTTCATTGGTAAATTAGATAGGCGGCTAGCTGGCTAGTTTACATTCTAGTTCTTGGTGAGAGAGGGTTCCCCATTTTTGTAGCCATATTACGTTTTCTGATCCGTGCTATATAACCGGATTAATTAAAGTTTATGTTTGGGTGGCTCAGTCGTAATTGACTGGTAACTGAAGACGTCTGTAACTGTCAGTGCCTTCTGGTTTGCGAAACTGCGATATGTTGACTGCAGCCTGCAGGCCTCTGTTGATAAGAGGGAATTGTTACATTTAACTAAGACTGCAATACTAATGCGTGTGTTCAGGAATGGTGTAACAGTGACATAATCTACATAACATAGAGATCACAAAAGTAATAGACACTGTCAACAGGCACACTTGTAAACAAACCATAATTTCATTGTTGTTTTTAGTAATACTATTTAATCGCGTCCTCTTTAGGTCGTTCTGTAACACGTAATTGTTGTAAAACGAGGTATTTGGCATCAGGTATTTGAACGAGTTGTTATCCTGATTTCTGATAGCACATTGATACGGTTTAGTTATAGAATTGTAATAAACTGAATAACATACTGTCAGATTCGTTTGTTTTCAAAATGATCACTTCTTCAGTTTTCTGTGAGGAACATAATCACAAGGGACATATTTAAACGTGTTGGACATACCTACAGTGGATAAGGGAGCTCTAACTTCCTGATATTTTGAAAAACAGCGAACGATATTTCAAAACATTGCAAAAACTGAGTATTTTTGCTTCTTTTTTGAATGGTGCAATGAAATACTACATTTTAATTCTGCAAAATTAGTACAAATATTACTATTGAAATTCTGGTTCTTCTGAGCGCTTGGATGAGATGTGATTTGTCACATTTTACACATCTTCCCAGTTCGTTGTATACCTGTGTTGGTCACCTGAAGTCACGAAAATTATGAAAGCAGGAAATTGTTTTTTATCTGACAAAATTTTCACGCAGTCCTATCCGATCACACTTGCCATGGAAACGCTCTGTTCAGACTATCGCTGAAAGTTAATAGCTGTCATATAGGCTATAAATTGTTTGCATAATACATACTCCAGCATTCATGTAACTGTGTATATGTATGCCTATTTATGTGCAGGCATGCGCGCCCGCAGTTATGTCTACATTACAGTTGCTACATTCAGCTGACCCCTTTTTTTTGTCGTGATTATGACTTTCCACCGCGATCATAATAGGAAAGCGAAACTGAAAGTTTCGACATTTAAATTTCTGAGAAAACACAATGTGTTTACTGCATTTTGGAGTTCATATGAAAAATAATATGATAACAAACACGTAGTCTATAAACTGTTACTCTTCGAGTAAGAGCCAACCACATCAGCTTTCTATACAGTAAGAACAATATCGTCCACTTGTCATTGCCTTTATGACGATGTATAAACTAATGATGTAGAATATTTTAATGTCTTACACTAAAAAATCTTATAAAAATACAAATTAATCTAACATGCTGTAATATGACGCTTGTCTTGTGAATGTGAAGTTTCTTTTTTTAAGATTTTGACGCGTCATGCTCACCTGTTGGATTTTCACAGTTCGATGCCATCTTCAATTGTGAGATGTCAGCTTGGTGTTTCAGTTTCAGTTTCTCGCTCCACGGAGGAGGGCGTTCAAATTACAGCGAGTCATTGTCAGAGGACTGGTTAATAGTAAATCGCAAAAAGTAGTGCAATACATGGCAAACGTACTCTCCTCACCGAAGTATTTTTCACTCATGGTTAAAACACTATCCGCATATTTCATACTGCTAGGCCAAAGTCGTTTCTTAATTTGTAGTGCAATGTTTGTAACTCCGTTCTCTCTCTCTCTCTCTCTCTCTCTCTCTCTCTCTCTCTCTCTCTCTCTCTCTCTCTCTCTCTCTCTCTAAAAAAAAGGAATTTGCGACATCTAGTGGCAAAAAAGTATACTACTGTATCTGAAGGGGGTATTTACATTTGGCGATGCTAAATGAGAAAAAACAGACGGTGCCTCTTTTTTACAAACGGCGCCCCATAGTTATGCTGCTGTCTGATATTATGAGCATATCAAAGCCGAGGTTGCCATCGTGTATCTTATCACGATCAAGATTCACAATATTTTGGCTGACAGGATTGTCTTTTTTATTGCCGGGATGCTTTACAATGTTGTTGTTTCCTGTTTCAAACGATTTGACAAAATACATTTTAGAGTGGGGAGAAAGAGAGAGAGAGAGAGAGAGAGAGAGAGAGAGAGAGAGAGAGAGAAAATGGTGAAAAGCTTGGTTGAGTGCAGAGATGGAGAAAGTGTTTAATACCTTTAATATCTCCCAGAGGATTGCCATATCCCTGTGCTCCCCATTCCTCAGATCAATAATGTATGAATGGCTTACCATCTCCCATCATTCACACATGCACATACAGACACTCACGCTCATGCTCATAGATTCTCATATTTCAATATTTGTTTTCTTCAATATTTTAATTTGATTTAGTCTCATTTTCATAACACA
The DNA here is from genome assembly GCF_902362185.1 of Chanos chanos. Taxonomy (NCBI): domain Eukaryota; kingdom Metazoa; phylum Chordata; class Actinopteri; order Gonorynchiformes; family Chanidae; genus Chanos; species Chanos chanos. The sequence continues at coordinate 22,466,875 of NC_044495.1, forward strand.
TGTCGTAGTCAGATTAAATTTCTTCTTTCAGATTAATAGCATATTTCAAATAATACACTTAATGTTAAAATGAAAACAACTGAGGGTTTCTGTTTTATTGTATATTTCATCGCCATAGAGTCCTAGGAGTCGCTAAGTTCACTGAGAATAAAATGTTTTCTTTTTTAATTTAATTCAATATAAACCCATTTGAAAGCTAAAATTTGGTTTTGACCAGCAATAAAAAAGTCATCAAATTCTCTTTTTGTTTTTTTAAAAACATTTCTAAACATGCCTTCATCATAACTACCTGTATCCCTCAGCATATAAGCAGCCCTCATTCTGAAAACAGAGAGAAGATCTGAGGACAACCACTTCCCCCCTTTATCTACTAAATGTGGAATTACATGTAAAAACATGTGAACATGTGAAATTTACATGTAAAAACTTACTACACAAGAATAAAAAAGCTACTCTCCATCACTGGTTAAAGGTATGAAGCCATAAAATCAGCGTCCCTAAAGAACAATTTAAATGGTTTAAACTGTTAAATTCAAGATGCCTTGATGTATCCCTTTCATATTGGTTGATTTAGGCCTCCAATTAATTGTCATTTGTCATCAGTTGTAAAATTAACTACACACACACACACACACACATGCATGCATAGACACACACACACACACACACACACACACACACAGACACACACACACACAGACACACACAAACACACACACACACACACACACACACACACACACACACACACACACACACACACACACACACACAGATACAGAGCCTGCTATGGTTCTTATATTCCTTAAGCAAGAGGGTCACTCTCTCTCTCTCTCTCTTACACAAACGCACATGCACAGTGTCACACATCCTAAATTTCTCTCCTGTGTTTACCATTGTGCATTTGGGAGACCCACAGTAATTCACACTCATCAGCTCCAGCAGAATGTACTGACCTAAATCCGTGTGAAAAAAATACTCTAAAGCAATATGATAATCTTTAGCTTTACCTGTATAAAAACACCCATCAACTATCAACACACGCACACACACGCCACAAACACGCTAACACACACACACACACACACACACACACACACACACACACTCACACACACTCACACACACACACACACACACACAGAAACATACAGCTAAATTAAACCTCCTGTTTCTGACAGTCTCATGTTAAAGCAGCTTTTATTTGACAGAGGAGAAGTGTCTTATCAGAATAGAAGAGAGTGAGACAAACAGATAAATAGTGACCTGAAACACTGTTTATCTCTGTTCTCTCTGATGACTCAATCTGTCTCACTCTTATCTTATGTGGCTCTCCTCCTTCCCTCTATTTCTGTTTTTCCTTCTTTACGAATGCTCCCATGCTATACATATTTATGTCCATATGAGGAGGGTTGGTTTTTGCAGTGTTTGCATTTGAGATGATCAGACTAAAGCATTGTAAACTCTGTAAACTCTATTGATCTCATTAACAATCATTAATCCCACAGTAGTCAGTAGTTCAGAGAGCAGGATAGCACTTTGAGATGATTTTACTACTAACAATACTACTGATACAAAGTTCATCTGCTCAATGAAAATGGCACAAATTTTATATAACTACAGGCACTTCCATAGTCATAACTATGGTCACTTCAAGTCCAGAAGTCCAAGAGTGTAGTTCTCATACTTGTTTGTTCATGTGTTTATGTTTACTTTTTCAATGTTACACACACACACACACACACACGAGAGAGAGAGAGAGAGAGAGAGGGAGAGAGAGAGAGAAATCCAAGAGATGCAGAGATAGAGAGACAGAACAAAGGGATAAATGCATTGAGCAATGTCAGTGCAATGCACTGTCTAGATTTAACTTATTCTTTTAAAACTTATTCTTTTAAAACACACACACACACAGGGAGAGAGAGAGAAAGGCATCATCACAACCCAGAAGTAACTGTTAATGAAGTGTCTGTGTACCCTGATGACCAGCTAACACTGCGTAACTGCGTTTGTGCATTCACAGTGTCTGCTGGCTGAACTACAATGTCCCAGCTTTTAGAGAGAGCAGACTAACTCAGTCTTTAATTATGGGTATTTTTTGACAATGACTTTATAAATGACACCCCTGTTTTTTTTTGTAGTCACATTTCCTGATGCTGTCCCCTCAGCGAGCCTCAGACCTTGAGCTCACCATTTTCTGTTACTGCTTTTACTGAAACATAACGACAAACACTTCTCAGTACTTTCCTAGCTGCACCACTTAACACAACTGTCTGTAACATGAGCTTTGTGCTTAAAGAAGTGGAAAATTCCCCCGAATCACAGCACCAAAGGCCAGGCAATTTGCACGCTGCATACCATTTGCTTCAGGCTTTTGGAAGTGACCTACTTTACTGTGTTGCAAACAGACCAGGGTCAGAAACACAGTAGAGTGATGAGGTCTGTTCCTATCTCTTCACATGCTTTACTTTCTCTTTGCTTTGCTGTCTCCTTTCATCAGTTACCAAAACACTAATAAAAATGAGTGAAAAAGATAATAAACTAGAACTCCATCATAAGAGCTTACACTTATCCAGTTCATTCAGCAGGACCAGGGACAGGAGACCCAGATGCAGGCACAGCCTCTGTGGTGAGAGGAGCAGGAGCAGGACCAGGGACTGCAGACAGGCAGAACCTTTGCAGTGACTGGATCTGGCACCATTGTCCCCATGGTAACTGGATCCAGAGGGCTCCTGCTGCAAGAAAATTCCCCCACTAAATCTGGATCCTTGCAGCAACTGGAATCCCCAGAGCTGGATCTGGATCCAGAGCTCCTGGGATGATGGGAGCATTGACTCGAAGCACAGAGGTGGCAGGTCTTAGCAAGGAGTGTTTTTGTTGAATGTGTTTTTTTGTTGTTGTTGTTGTGGTGAGCCAATTTATAAACATATACTAATATTTCGATAAACATGTAAACAATTTTGTAAACACTTTTGCATCTTTAAAGCTGCATTCATTTTGTGTTTCCCCCAAGATGTTTGGTGCGGCATGTGCAGTAATGATGTGCTGGTGAAGAAAGGCCAGTACAGTAAAATTCTCATGGACGTTGAAGGCGCCATCACAGCAGGAATTCATTCTTCTAGCAAAACAAAGCCATACGGCTCTTCTATTGGGAGGTTTACTACTTACTCTGAGTTAACTAACTCAGAGTTTTCACTAAACCCACTTTCTGGAATAGCCCCCTGGTGGCAGAGTTCTCCTCTGACTTCCCCACTGAAGGTGGCACAGGACAGTTCCACACACCCAATCATGGGAAAACTAGGAGTACTTATACAGAAAAGGACTAGATAATCCAAACCAGGTGCAGCTGATGATATAATTAACAAGGTAAATCAGGAAGTGCATAAAGAAACAGAATGACAAGCAGAGGGGGAGAGAGAGAACTGGGGTGTGCCACTACTACATAAAACATAATACCCATGATGACTAGAATAAATAGGAAAGTAAGTAAGAAAGACAGAAAGAAAGGTGAAAGATTTATTTGGGTTTGATGGTAGTGGAAAGTGTGTGTGTGTGATTTTGTTTGTGACTGTGTGTGTGTGTGTGTGTGTGTGTGTGTGTGTGTGTGTGTGTGTGAATGAGACTGCAAGCTGAATGAGTGTATATCTGGATGGGTTACAAAGCGTGTGACATGCCTAGGCAAAAATGAATGCATCAGTGTGTTATGGTTTGTAAATATATTGGCCCAGGCAGAGCATGTGGTATGTTTGACATTTTTATTACGGGATGTGTCTGTTGAGCTCAATAAATATCTAACAGCAGATCTGCCTTCTCCCCAAAATCTCCTCTATACACACACACACACACACACACACACACACACACACACAAACACACACACATTCACTCTCACTGACACACAAAGGTGTTTAGGGTTTAGAGTGTGTAAAAAGAATGGGGAGAGAGCCTCCTGAATTCACATAGATTCCTCACTTCACCAGCACACACACTTCTCCCTCATGCACATACGTATAGCTTTTTTCAAGAGACGAGATGATAGATAGAGCTGCTATAGAATGAGGGGACATGGCCTGGTGTTAGCCTAATGACAGCTGTCCCCATATGAGCCAGAGAGAGAAAGAGAAAGAGGGAGACAAGGGGGTGGGGGAATTTCATTGTTTGGATTGGCCAAAGTCAGACAAGCGGAGAAGCTTCTGTAGGACCAAGTAGAATATGTAGACACACACACACACACACACACACAAACACTCTTGTGCACGCACACACACACACACACACACACATACACACACAGATACTAACTCACAAATGACACAAACTGGAGGGTTAAGGAAGGTTAAGTAAGGGACACTTGTTTTATGGGTGTGAATGTGAGGTACTTGTTATCTATTGCAGACAAGGACGTAGATGCTTCTGTAACGGATCTCTTCTCTTCCAGGAAACGGGAACAAACACGAGACTGATTCTACCTGTTTTTATTCTGGAAGGCAAATAAAAGAAAACTTAACTTAAATTTCATCCAAAAACAACAGTGTGTGATGACCGCAGACCCACAGCATGAAGAATTCTTTTACCGGGGGTTTTCCACACACACACACCGAAAGACAACGACAATCATACACTCCACTCAATCCACAACAACACAAATTCAATGCCAGAATCATTACTTGTTACCGATCGCATAGTTTTACATCGAATTATCAAAAATTAATTCCAGAATACAGAAGAACCCCTTTTTTTTTCCTAGTTTGAGTATAAAACACACAAACTCTTATTACCAGTCTGCACACCATTACAGCACTGGAATGATGGTGCATAGCCTATACTAGCTTGATACACTCGCTAGCATGTCACAAAAATGTAAAGAAACTATACACATGAAACGTACCTGGAAGGCAAATAAAAGAAAACTTAAATTTCATCCAAAAATAACGGTGTGTGATGACCGCAGACATTGAGTAGACAAAGGGCAAGAGAACACAAAACACATGCACCATAAGACAAAATCATTAATATGATGATAAATATTTACTTTATTTTCTAACTCCGTTACACTTGTGTATATCTCTGCCCCAAGACGTTGTTTATGCCCAGTAATCTCTGGTGCACCACACAGAGAGAGAGAGAGAGAGAGAGAGAGGGAGAGAGAGAGAGAGAGAGGGAGAGAGAGGGAGAGAGTGTCTCTTCTTCTCTCTTTCTTTGGCTGTATCCACTATTAAGCTTCAATAAAAGAATACCCACAACCAAAATATATCTCTGTGCCTCTTTATCATTTCAACATACAAAATCAAATGCCCAGCACTTCTAACATCTGGACTTTTTCAGTAAGGAAAGGGGCAAACATAAGTTAGAGTGGTAGGAAACTATTTCCATTTTCATTTAGAGTATCAACAATTCTGTAATAAAATACATTCCTTTACTGTTATTGTATCAATTTGACAGCTGATGGGCATTTTCTCCATCCTTGAAGAGGAGTGTATGTTCCCCAAGGCCTCAGACACAACCTTCAAAAGCAAGTTGTATGACCAGCATCTTGGCAAAGCCGCATGTTTCCAGAAGCGAAAGCTTGCTAAAGACAAGGTAGAGGCCCAGTCCTCCCTGTGCACTATGCTGGCACTGTTGACGACAACATTGGATGACTGGACAAGAACAAGGATCCCCTGAATGACTCATGCAGCAGTATCAGAAATCTGGAATGAAACTCCTGGCTTTCCTCTATGCTGCTCATGCCTCTGCTGATGGTATTTTGATCAATTTTTTAAAGCCTTAATGTCTCTGCTATTTTTCTTTCTATTATATTGTGGTACATTTAGGGTGTATATGTTATGTGTTGGAGTGATTATAGCAGGTGTCAGTAGAGGGTGCTGTGAGTATTTTCTGTGATGGATATGTATGGATGTAAGATGCCAGTTTAGAAAATTGTGCCAGAGTACCCTTTTCCCTCATGCTGTGTGTACGTGGTCCTTGACTAAGTTGATTGGAGTAAATAAAGCACTCAAAGTTCATTTCAGCCTGATGTTTCTACCTCAAGTTATCACATATATACAAACAACTGACCCTCAACCAAAATTCATCTCTGTGCCTCTTCATTATTTTCACATACAAAATCAAATGCTCAACATCTTTTGGTGCCGTGACCCAGATGGAATAGAGACTGAATGAAGTTATCCTTTGGAGAATGAGGCACTCTTCTATGCACTGCAGTCACGGAAAATCACCCTCCAGAGACGAAGCCAGACTTTTATACAAGTGGGTTGTTCTCAGTTCTCTCTCCATTCTGTCTGAGTCAGAAGTAAGACTGAGCTGGAAGTGAATTTACTATAAACACTGTGCACCTAGCTCAACTGGTAAGAATATGGCAGAAAAGAAAAGTACAGAGAAGGATGCAAGACTCTGCCTCCTGATATAGCATTGTCTAATATCAAAGATGAATTGGTTAAATGGTTAGGCTCTCATTTTAACAGTTACTGAGAGGACGATATGTCACAAATATAACATCAAACTTCCCAAGAATGGCCAGTGGCATCCTGGTGATATAAAGAGGACATGGGGTAAAACACAACGCATTAAGGAGAGCAAAGAGAAACGTGGATGGTCTTTGGTGATTCTTTCTGACGTTCGACTACATGAAACAAAGACAGAAAAAGATAAAATGCAGCACAAAATATGTCGACTGAAAGCAGCTAATGACTTTCTCCAATCTGAGTTTGCCAAAACCATGGCTGCTTGTCGTTTCTGTCAAAACGATCCTTCTCCTAGAACCCCAGTTTCTATGTTTCGACCTAATGCACCAATAGGACCCTTCAGACAGTTATAAGTTTATTACATGGGTTTGCCAAAGGAAAAGAGGAAACAAGATGTCCTAGTCATTCTGGACAAATTCTCTAGCTCGGAGATCCCCAAATCCTGTCTTGGAGGGCCAAAGTCCCACTGAGTTCTTTGCAACCAACTACACATGGTCTATCAATGGCTGAAGAGCATAGTCAACTGTTTTTCAGCTGAAAATCAGCCTCTAATTAAGAGGTGAGAAGAAAAAGCAGCAGGCTTTTGGCCCTCCAGGGATGGAATTGGGCACCTCTGTTCTAGATGAATAGAGGCATATCCCACAAAAAAAGGTAACGACTATTCACACTGCTAAAACGCTGGCACAGAATATCACTCCTCGATGTGGATTCTCTTACCCTAGAGACTCAGATCAAGGCACACGTTTCACAGGAAGGGTATGTTAGGAAGTCTGTCGACTACTAGGTGTTCATTTGTCCCTTCACTGTGCTCACCACCCATAATCATCTGGAATGGTGGAACGACTAGCTAAAATGGAGGATGACTAACTAAAATGCACTCAGAAGGACTTTCATAGATGGACACTCTCAACACGGTGCTCTGGGGAATTAGAGCAACTGCCAAACAAATTACAGGGCTCAGCCCTCATGATGTCACCATGGGGTGACCTATGAAGCTTTCAGACACACCAGATCTGCATGAAGCAGATGTCCATACTGCTGTGACCTCACCAAAAGTGTTGCTGCAGTGAACCAAGGAACTTAAACTTGGTAGGAAGCTTTCCCTGGCAGCAAGCCCGTCAACCCTAAAAAGATGGTTCATCGCACAGTGGCTCACAGAACCCTACATTCTTGAGGTAAGATTTACCTCTTCCTGTCAGGAGCAGAACACCATAAGCAACATTGACAGTAACGGCACAATGGAACTGGTTGTTGCCCGAATACTAGAACTAAACTTAACCAGTTCGCTTGCTGGCTAAGTGTTAATCTGAATACAGGTCACCTATATTGCAAACCACATAGCCAGTAGACTGAAACCCACCCCAGAACCAGGCGTGGTTCTGTAGTAGCACTGTTTCAATGCACTTCTGCTCCATACCCTTCTAGTTAGACAAAATGAGGTACATCGCTACCAGGTGAGGTGCTAGTAACCTCTCCCTGGAAAGCCTACACTGCTGGTCTATGACTCGCTTAGAACCGTACCAGCCAATAGACAAAGTGTGAAAATCCCAGAAGATGGATTCATCATGAAGCACATCACAGTGTTCCTAATTTGACCTATGGCAAAGCAGCGGCATATAAACCAAAACATAATTTCTTATGTGTTATAGGTCTTACTAGTGACTTTTTTGTGACTTCGTGACTTACTAGTAACTTCATTTCCCTTCCCCCCTTTGCATAGTAAGCAGATTAAAGCTGTTAGATCTCCTCATTTTGGGGATATAGATGATCAATGGCCTGATCAGCCATTATTATGTATGGAGGTTCAATGAGTGATTTGCATGCATACTAGTAGCAATCATTGGAATTCTCAACAATTGAGAGGGGGAAGATGTAGGACCAAGTAGAATATGTAGAGTTAGACACACACAAACACACACACACACGCACACACACACGCACACATGCAGACACTAACCCACATATAACACAGATTAGAGGGTTAAGTAAGGGACGCTTGTTTTATGGATGTGAATGTGAGGTACTTGTTATCTATTGCAGACAAGGACATAGGTGCTTGTGTATATCTCTGCCCCAAGATGTTGTTTATGCCCAGTAATCTCTGGTGCACCACACAGAGAGAGAGAGAGAGGGAGAGAGAGAGAGAGAGAGAGAGAGAGAGAGAGAGAGAGAGAGAGAGATGGAGAGAGTGTCTCTTCTTCTCTCTTTCTTTGGCTGTATCCACTATTAAGCTTCAATAAAAGAATACCCACAACCAAAATTTATCTCTGCGTCTCTTTATTATTTCAACATACAAGATCAAATGCCCAGCACTTCTAACATCTGGACTTTTTCAGTAAGGAAAGGGGCAAACATAAGTTAGCTAAATGAAAACAAAATTCATGAAAAATGAAAACAAGAAGATACAATGAAATCAACATATGGGCTTACAATTTACATTAATGTATTTGTTACTATCCTATCAAAAATTTTTGGGCAACAATTCAAGGCCATTGTGAGCGCTAACCGAAAAACATTGTAGTGAATGTGGTTTGAGGTTCAAATATAATTTTTAGATAGAAGGCAATTTTGTCGCTACATATTGATGAAGGCAGTGGCAGGCACTGATTTAGATGAAGGGTGGACAGATCGAATCAGGTGATTTACTTCTTCCTTGGGAAAGGTTCGTCATTTTCCCTTTCCCCTCCATGAAGCTTTTAAGTGGATTGATTTCAGCATAGCTCTCTGCTTAGAAGGTCAGGACTCAATCCACTTATGCAGCTACCCCCCTCCCCACCCCATGCCAGTGAGAGTCCACTTGGGCTTAGCTGTGGTTGGCTGAATACAGGTAGGCCAGTGTTTCTGATTGGTGGAGTGGGAGACCATTGTACTCACAAGGACATCTCTCTCTCTCTCTCTCTCTCTCTCTTTCATCCCCCATGAAAAGTGAAAGCACATTTAGTACTCACTGCTGATAAAACAGCTCAGATCCTCATAACTCAGACACAGCCAAACAGAGAAAAGAAGAGGAGGAGAGAGCCATGATACAGAAAGAGGAGTGGAAAGAGGGATTTATTTTGCCCTGACATTCGTCTCACTACAGCCTCTTATAATCTCCCAGTGCTGGACCTCTTCACATACCTATATATGCATGCACATGTGATCAGATACCTTTAAATACTTATATGTGCATGCACATGTGATCAGATACCTTTAAATACTTATATATGCATGCACATCTGATCAGATACCTTTAAATACTTATATGTGCATGCACATGTGATTGGACACATTTCTGTCCCACAACCAAGAGTTTTTCTATGTCCTTCAGATACAGTGAAAAAAACCTTTTGAGGGCAAATATGTGACAGAGAGCTAACGTAGATTTAAACAATGCTGTACTGCATTCCACAATATAACCTGAGTGAAAAGATTTGAATGCTTGAGGCCACAGTTCCAGTGTATTTGAAATGAAGATATAAGTCGAGTGGCTTGATCCATTGCATTATTCATACTGAGGTTTAAAACCAACAGAAAAGAGCTGCAATGGTGTTTGTACATTTGTGGAAACAAACTATTTGTTTAGTTACTTAAAAGTATGTCTTTTAAGAGCCTGGATCTTTCCTTTCTTTGATCCATTATAATCTGACTCTTTGCCCATTACTTTGTGGAGAAAATAGTGACCAAAGAGTCTTCGGGGAAAAGTTGATTACCTCAGTGCATAATGGGTTCCAACAGACAGAGCCTTTGCTTACATAAGCACTTCTGAAGGAAGCTGAAAACAAGCGTAGCCAGCCTATCGCTTTTTGGCACATTTCAATCTGTCCGAATGGCTATAATGGGCTCTTTCCAAATTACCTCTGTGGTGTGGAACATATCCTAAGGGATTTCTCTCTCTCCCTGTCCACATTCTGCATAAAGGATGAGGGAGAAAAAGCAGCAAACTAGAAAGACAAAAATGAGACTGTAAAAAGCTGTTTTACATCATAAGTTTTCTTCAGAACTAGTATAAATATGGTGGTAGGGTTTAATGTACAACCCTGGGAGATAAGGTTGATCTTTTTAGCTCTAGGATTTTTCTGAAGGTGTCAAGCTGTAGTCAGGGGATCATGAAAGATAAAGGTAGGACATGTGACACACTGTTATCCAAAGGATAAAAGCTAATGATATACACTCCTTCACAGATACACACATACAACTTACCCATGTGGACACATTGTCCTGCTTAAAGTGTCTTTAAGGATGACTTGTGGCTGGTTCAGCTCTCAGTTTTTCTATTCACTGGAATGTGTGATTCCTAGTAAATTGTATACATGCACAAACAAACATAGAAGTATTTCAAAGCTTTGCGCGCACGCTAACACACGCACTCATTTGTTTGCTCCCTACTCTGGTCCCGTCATTCAGTGTTGCTGGTCTGAATAGTCTTTCAGTAAATTGTCACGTACACCTGTTTCCTGTTCATCTTGCATGGTTGTGGTTTGTGCAAATACCCCAGCCATCCTGTTAGGCATTATGAAGACAGAGCACTGTTCATGAGTCTAAGAAATTTGTCCTGTATTTAGTCTGTCCCTGCTCCTCTTTTCCTTTGTATTCCTTTATATTGTCAACCAGTTTTCAGGGGTGGACAGTAACGAAGTACATTTACTTGAATACTGTACTTAAATACATTTTTTGAGTATCTGTACTTTACTTGAGTATCAATGTTTCTGGAATCTTCTGACTTTTACACCACTACATTTGAAAGACAAGTATTATACTTCTGACTCCACCACATTTCTATGAAGGTTCTCATTACTCATTACTTTGAAGCCTAGCTTTGAAGTCAGCAGATGAATTTTCTTTTCTAAAATGCACCAGGCCAACTTGTGTTTGTCACAGGAGAAAAAACAATCACAATAAACTGCTGCTACACTGTCAGTCAAGTTCAAATTGCATGCTGCATTTTTTGAACAGTTGAACTTGGCAGTTGAAAGATAAAGATAAAGGTTCCTCACCAGAGCACCCATGGCCATATCTGAAGTCCATGTTTGAGATTTTTGAAATGAAGAAAGAGTTGTGTCGTTTTAAATGTTTGCTCTGTTTACCGCACACAAACTTCATCACTGCCTTCAAAAATTCACCATAACATGCACACACACACGTACACGCTCACACACACGTACACGCACACCCACACACAGTGAGGATGGGGTGGGGGTGTTAAAAAAAATGAAAACGACAATGTCCTTTTGTCGATTCAGTTGTGTTTCTATAGGCTTTGTAGCATATTCCACAAGCTTTTTATCCTACAGGTTCTACAAACAAGTGAGTGCATTCAGTAGGTTGTTTCAGAGTCATTAAGTTCTGTAAATGCATTGTGGCAACAATACAACGATATGTCGACATTAAAAAGAAAATGTGCTTTTGAATACCTAAGTATTTTTAAAAGCAAGTACTCCAGTACTTTAACTCAAGTAAAAATGTGACTGAATAACTTTCACTTGTATTGGAGTAATATTTGACCAGGAGTGTCTATACTTTAAATCAAGTAATGGAGTTGTGTTCTTTTTCCACCTCTGCCAGTTTTCCTGCTGTTCTGTTCACCTGTTCTGAATCTTGAATAAAAACTCTTGGTTTTGCCCATACACCCAGTTTACCAACTCCTTCATGACAAGTAGGTCTATCAGTTAACTACAAAGACCATGCCATTGTAAAGCAGAGATGCTGACCTGGCCCAGACAGCAGCAAATTACTGCACCTCAACTACATGTTCACTGAGACCAAGCTTAGCTCACATCAGCATTTTCCCCCTCTGACTAGCATTTCTTCATCTGTTTGTGGGTTTAGATGGTAGATGGATCTAGCACAATAGTGCAGTGCCGTGTATTTATAAGTGTTTGTTTTCTAGATGAGTGTTTGCACGTATCCCCATTATCCCCATTAAAAAAGGCATTTATCTCTGTGCAAACAAACTGGGAATTTGTATGGAGCCATATGAGAATAGACATTTTGTGTGTGATGAGTTGGTAATTTCAGGTCATGGTGAATGAGGCAAACTCATTAGTGTCCATGCAGTGACAGGACACAAAGAGGAATTGTGATTATTTAGCAGACACACAGGTAGTTGTTGCTTACCCTCTTGTCAGGCACAGACACAGACAACACACTCTCATTCTCTCTCTCAATGTCTGAGCCCTCTCCCCCAACTCCCCCTTGTTTCTTTCCCTTCAACTCATCCACAGATGGACCATACACCAACCCACACACAATCTGTCCGCCTTACACTCACTCAACCCCCCTTCTCTTTTCCCTCTCTCTCTCTCTCTCTCTCTCTCTCTCTCCATACACACACACACACACACACACATGCACACGCACACACGCACGCACACACACAGATGGCCCTAATCTCATAAATTATGCAAGGGACCCTTCCTTATTTCTCCTGGTACAGTTTCCCTGATTACCCTTACTTTTTCTTTCTCACCAAGGGAAAAGAAGGCACACATTACTACTACTACTACTTTCTCTCTTTTAATCATAGTTTTTTTAATGTAGGGTAATAGTAGATACCTCCAATCTAGTTTACTCCCCGAAAACACAATTTCCATTTATTAGATATTTAGGATATCCACAGGGTAAGTTGTATAATATAATTACACTGGGAAGGAGACCCTGGTTGTGCATGCATATCTGGCCTTATTAAGATATCTATCTATCTATCTATCTATCTATCTATCTATCTATCTATCTATCTATCTATCTATCTATCTATCTATCTATCTATCTATCTATCTATCTATCTATCTATATAGTAGTATTCACTCATTAATGTGAGAATCTGTCATGAGTGCTTGCACTTATGGACATCACAAACCTATATCAAGGTAGACTATGGCTCCACATAGGCCTGTGTATGCTCTATTCCTAACAGTGCAAGCACAGAATTCTCCTGCCACATCACTAAATCATGTGCTACTTCCACTACTGAATTTCATCTTGCATTTCCCATTGTTTAAACACAAACTCACAAACTCACTCCAAAGAGTTCTCTCTTCTCCAAAAGTCTATACAGACGGTCAGGAGAAACGGGTCAGCTCTGTTTCAAACACCCAAAAACTCCACTGCAGAACAATTCTTTGGTATATCCTGAGGTCTCTCAGCTGCTGTTGATCAAAAGTGACAGTGGGAGGTTTCGTAGAAGCATACTGGCATTCAGCTCCCTAACGACTCTTCTCCAAAGGCCCGATTTGGCGTCCAAGCGAAGAATGAAAAATGAAGAATGAAGAATGAGCAGTGATGCCGAGATGAAGTTCCTCCCAAAAGGACAATTCAAAGAAAATGGCTGCCCATAACAGACTCAAGAAAATTAGGGGAACTATTCCAACACCAGTCACTTTGGTAAATTTTTGAAAGGGTCATGAAAAAGGCTATAAAACCATTCATTAGTCATTTGTGAGCAAAGACAGTGTTTCCAGTTGTGACTCCAGTTGAATTAATGGCTTTGTGACAAATATCTGTATGATAAAACAGAAGTTTCATTTTCTATACTGCGGGTGACTTCTTTGAACTTTTTTGTATTTTTAACAAGAACATAACCACAAATATGAAAAGCTTTTTACTATCTTGCTTGCTTGTGCTATTAAACCTCATAATAAAATTTCAGTGAAGAAATATAGCAAAGTAAATTAACAACTTTTGGCAATTCCACCACTGTGCAGAAGAAAGTCACAAACTGGACTCTTTGTGTGTGTGGTTCCTTTATGATAGAATGAGTCGCCCAATCCAATCAAATCTGCTGACCCACTCACAAATTTCAAGGAGCGCCTAAGGACTCATCTTTTCTGGACTGTTCATCAGCCCTCACATAACTAATTTCTGTAGATTAAATAATCAAACTATTTAACCTTGAAAATTCCAAAACCATGTAAAGAAAAACATTCGAAATTTTCAAGAAGTTAAGTCCATCAACAAGTCTTCAATTTCCAGTGCATTCCAGTGTTACAACAACCTGTCTTTCTGATACCTCACTCTCCTTGGATGAGCCTACGAAGACAACAGCACATAGTTTTCTGTAGGTCAGTTCATTAAGGATATATATGTATGTATATATATATATATATATATATGTGTGTGTGTGTGTGTGTGTGTGTATACACACACACACACACACACACACACACACACACACACACACACATATATATATATATATATATATATATATATATATACACATAAGGGATGTGCAGAGAGCCCAGTATTTGTATTTGTAACTGTATTTGTTAATGCAGCAAAATTATTTGTATTTGTGTTTGTATTCAAATCAAAGTGGAAATAGGCATAAAAACAATCCTGTTTTTGTTTTTACTACACTTTTAATTTTAGGATATTTAAATATTAATATAAGTGTTCTTCAATAAACCATTATAAGAATTATGAACACTGAAATGTAATGTTGGTTTATGGTTTTCATAAACCCAGCAATAAACATGTATAACCATAAACATCACTGAAAAGAAAATCATTTTAAAACTAATATTCAGTTCCTAATCCACACTCAAGCCAATAAACTAAACTCTAAACTAATAAATGCCTGTATGAACACTGTGAACCCCGCCACACAGGCTGACTGAGCAGTGAGCACAGCATGTAGGTGAACTAGCTAGTAACTATGCTACCAGAGCTAACTTAAATGATACTTTAGTACAGGTTTCACAAATAACGAAATACTTAATCTTTTGGCACATCAGCACCACATTATCGTAAGTATCAGGGCTTTGAGAGGCACAGGAAACTGTGTCTATTCCAAAGAAAGATCCACACAGACTTGGGGGAAACTGCCACGAGAATAAAGAAGCAATTTTACAAGAAGTCATGATATTACGAGAATAAAGTCACCCTTTTACGAGAATAAAATGGTAATATTACAAGAATAAAGTCGTAATTTGAGGCCACGCGTTATTGTAGAGGGGAAATATCAGAAGAACAGCCTGCCGCCTGCTGTAAAATGAGGAACGTGGAGCATCTTGTGAAGTTACACTTTAGCATAGGATTCACGAATAACAGAAATACTTCATCTTCTGGCACATCAGTGCAATTATATATATATACATAAGGCTTATCCCTTCCATCCAGAACAGCAGTGGAAAAGTCATGATTACACCACTAGCAGTTAGAGGCAGAATTGAAATGGGTTCCTCTGGGAGTGTTGCTGCTGAGGGGCACAGCATGAGTGGTTCAGCCCGAACTTGAGCAAAAGGGAAACTCAAAAGTACTCAAAAGTCACAATATACAAGAGGAACAAACATCTTAGGACAGAACATTAATTCCATTTACTAAATAGTGATATCTGACATTTTAAAATGTTTCTTTTCTTTCTGGTAGAAAACAAAACATATTCTATGTTTGCACTGGCCAAATAAATTAATCTTAACTTAAACCTTTCTACTGTTGTTGACCTTAAGATGATTAAAAACTAAAGAGAAATTTAGATCTTGGCTCTGTTTAGCACAATTTTAATTTCCTTGCAAGTAATGTTTAGCACAAGGAGGTTTTTATTACAGTAGATTGTAGAGATTGGCCCTTTGGGTTTGAAGCTTGTTAAATTCAATTTGGAGCACTGTGTGGAAATGGGCCATCTTAAAATACCACAGAATGAAACAGGAATGACTCTGCATTCTAAATGTGGATTGTTGAATTTCAGGTCAGAGGTGGGTTACACAGATGAGAAAAGCTGTTTTTAGCTGGAACTCTGATATCTTGTTTCTGATTCATCCCCAACCACTCTTATTAGGTGGGGTAAGATATACCACTGAAAACGAGTGGCATCCTAACCCTAACCTCAACCAGTGAAAACTGTAAATTCAGCCACAATGCAGAACAGATCACGCGTAGCTTTGTATTCCTCTTTAACGTATTTACTTCTTTCCCTCTTTCCTTTACTGACTGCCCTGATTTTGAGATTGCGCAGACCAATTTTGACTTATTCTCACCACATTCTTCAAATGGTGAGAAGCTCTTGATACACATCAGTCTTTTGAAAGGTTTCACTTTTCAGTAAAGTGAAACTCTTTTTTCTTCCTCCTTCATCATACATGTTAAAAGCGGAACGTATGATACTCGTCGGGGGCAGTTAGAGATTTCTGTAGAGGGTGGAGGATACAGAGATGGAAAGTCAGATAGTAATAAAAGAGGTCTGGCAAATATCAAACATAACAGGCATTTCAGTAAAGACACTCAGTCACTCTCCAGCCAAAATAAGAATCTCTGTTTCCTCAGAGAGATCAGAGCTTTTCTCTGTGGCTTTTTCTGCATACAAGCAGTCTTTGTCTTGCCAGTATTTCTGGGCTATATAGATTGACCTTTGCTCAGGAAGAGACAGGAAGACCATATGATACACAGCTATCCCAAAAATACCAAGATGACTCATGAAAACACATGAGACCTTGAGAGTTCACGCACAATAGAGAGAATGTACTGTATGGAGTTTCTGTGCACAGCTGTTTGGAGACGAGTCTTAGGAAAGTAACAGTGTCAAGCGTCAAAAGTGTGTTTAGGATCCAAGATTGTGCCCATAAACAAGCACAAACAATGACACAGAATAACAGTGTGGAACTGAAACAATGAAACACCATCTTAATCTTTGACCCCTCTCTGTGGAAACACCACAGGAAATGAATATTTCACGTCACATAAATACCAAAGCTAAATATACCACACTGCTCTCCTTTGCGGGCTAACTGTTTCATGATTCATTGCTTTGTGTCAGAGACCTTTTTCGACTCTTGTTACCGATGTTACAGTGGTGCAAACTGCAAAAATCCACAGATCACCAGATCGCATATGAAGAGAACCCCAAACACATTCAGCAATCTTTCTACAGCCAGACTGTTCCACAAGCAACCTTACACCTTATGTTACACTATTGATCTGTCCTCCCCTGGCCTTCCTCTGGCTGACTCACATGGAGATTTAATTTTCCTTAAGTAGGTTTGAAATCTGATTTCTCTGTCTTTTTTATGGAGCAGGATAGAATTTCAGAACCCCTTGGACGTGTGAGCCAGCGCTGATCTGGCTTGGACACAAGCATAAAAGAGACACGATACATAAAAGAGAAAAATGCTGTTACTAAAATGCTAACCCATTAGACCCATGCATTATCTGGTGCATAACTATGTAACTGTTCTTTTGCTGAGTTGAAATGAGAACACATTTGTAAGCCAAAAATTTATGCTTGAAGCCGAACAGTCTTAGGGAGGAGCTCTGGTTTCCAAGAGAGTTAACTGGCACTTAATGTCTGGATGTAACATGCAAACCTGCAAATAAAATATGAATTGTAGTACAAGCATTTCAGACAACAAAGGGGAATAATTATGAAATGTCCGCTACCCTTGGCCTTGCACGTAAACACAGCAGTAAAGTGATAATCGTCACCATCAATGCTTATTAGAAAGACTGTGTGTGAGAAGTTTCTTGTTTCCTGTCAGTAAAAAAAGCATACACTTGCACACAATGTAAAAACTAGACACAAACACTGACATTTTATATGTGATAAACAACTCTAACAGCTCTCAATAGTGCACTAAGCACAGGGCAATCTTAGTATTCAGTGGAAAATTCTAGTTGCATAAGTGAGGATGAAGGCTGATTGAAGGCATAAGGATCTACAGGCTATATTGTAAGTGGGTGCTGAGTGTAAAATAACGGATGACAAAAGCTTCCACTGATGCCTGGGGGTCAAACAGCTTTTAGAGCCCATAGCTACTGATATGTTGCTGCATGCAAGAACTTTTTTTTGTCACCTTTTTAAAAAATGTTGTTCATTTGCTGCTGTAAATATAACACCCTCAACACAAAAGGCAATCAGCCAGGGTGTCAGAAGATGCTAATGATGACTATGTAAAACTCAATCCACAATGGTGTAAATGTGCTTATATCACTACATATCCAGAAGTGTATTCTTGGTAGACCTTGGCAGGCAAAAAAGAGAAGAGAAAAAAAAGTCTGTGATGACGTATGGGAGATGTAAGGGTTACAGCTGACTCAGGTATTCTAGACGGGAGTGAGCTGATCTCAATCCTTAATCCTGATTATCACGGCAAGGCTGACGAACACATCCACCTGCACCAGTGGTCCGATTTCATTCACAGTGTTGCCTGTCTCTCTCTCTTCTTTTCTTGGTTGGTTCTCTGGTAATCCTGCTGGCCCTTTCTGCAGCCAGATATACAAATTATGCCTTTGATCACCGAAACAAGGTGCTAGGGTAAGGTGCTAGGGTAACTCCTGGGTGATGGCTGTAGCACTTCTCTAATGTGACGTTAAACAAGTACCGGTTCAGAAACAGGCAGTTTTGAATATGTTAATTCAAGTTTAAAAGTAGCCCCTCAAAAATACTTAATTACTTAAACCAGCAAAAGGAAAAAGAACTGTTAGGCTCCTTTTATTATCACCAGATAAATAAAATTTCTTGAAGCAAGTGTGAAAACTGCTTGAAAAGTCAAGGTTTGCATAAAAAGACAGCAATGATGTCCACTGAAATGTTTATGACTTGTATGGTCATTTATGGTTTACACAGAACGTGAGACAAAAGACAAATTCAGCTGACACTGTGTAATCAGACACCGCACAGCCGTGGCTAACAGTAACGCACAGCCGTGGCTAACAGTGAAGAAGGTCATGTGGGACTAGGGTAAAAGTGCAGATTAGCATTTGTGTCACAGTGTTTGTGTCACCAGACTCAATTACAAAACAAAACAAGGATATCCATATGCACACTCACATGCAGTTGAAACTGGTTTCCTTTATTATTTCAGCGCTTTCCTTCCATCAAATGCATGTTTTTTTCTGAGTTGATTTATTTTTATTTTTTCATCTGCATGCCCCAAGTGGCACATAAGCTATGCTGAGCTCTACAGTGATTGAGAGTTCCGTCTAATTTGCTAGCATGACATGCTCAAGCAAAAACACTTTTACCTAACAGCTTGAGCAAAGGAAAGCAATGTGATAAAAGAACACATTTATAGTTTCTTTTTCAAGCTTTGCATTTTTTCCTTACACATGTTCTTTTTGTCAAAAGCCCACATCACAATGAAAAATTAAAACACTTTTTCTCACAGTCAACTGAACCAAGCATGACATATACCAAACATATCCTTATTCACAGCAGTTAGGGGAAAAATATACCACCAGGATTATGACCCCTTACACGGATTTATTTTTGACATTGTCAGTTACAGAAGTAAAACTTGGGTTTGTCCTAAACTCAGGGAGCTGCTGGTAGCCACTGTGGTACCCCACTGGAGGAAAAATTGCTGAGGTAATCATGGCTTAGCTATGGTACATTACCCCAGTATGGCTCAGAAACAAGGGGCAAAACATAACAGATATGACTGATCATAAAATATGAGTTCAAAACTCAGATTCAGTTTAAAAAATGAAAACACTGACCACAATCACGCATGCAGCAATACACACTATGTTCTCACTCATTCACAATACTGTATAGGACAAAAAGGTGCAAAATCATAAATATATATTCACTTGCCTTCGTCTCTATGAGTATCTAAAACAAATTCCCAGCTGTTAAGTACCTGTAAGCTACATACAATGTGCTGTTCAACTGGCAATCAATTAAGCAATGTACATTAAGTTTGATTCAGTTGGTCCTTCAGTAACCAGCTCATTCTTTGACGTCTGTAAACCATCACAGAGGTCACGTAGCTTCCTAAGAGGCCAATAGTCACTCTAACCTGTATGTCTACTAATTACTGAAAGAATTTCAACAGAAATGGTTTTTCCAAGAGGAAATGAAGTTCCCAAACAGTAACAATACTATCTAAAACATCCAAACTCTCTCCTGTACCCTTTTGTTTAGAGGAACACCGGATGCTCTTGTGGATCAAAGGATATGACAATAGAGAGGTGTCCAAGGTACTCTCTGGACCAGAGGAATTAGAAAGGTACACAACAATGTCCAAGGCACTTTTTTAGGAAAAGGTTGGGAAAACAAAACATTAACATTTTTGTTTTGGCACATACACAAAAGAAGATAAAAATCAGAAAATACTTGTACTCGATCAAAGGTGCCCCCGAGATGTTGTTTTGTACAGTCCAGTTAAAAACAAGGATGAGGGCTTTGTATGACATGCGATATGCAATGTAAGAAATATTGGAAATGATAAAATCCATTTGTATGTACACTTTGTTAGTTTTGAAATTTCTGAACTTCATGCATTTGTAGAACAATGTCACAATAATTACAGTTCAGACATTTGTGAGTGTAAGAATAGCAGATTATTTTCATTGACCTCATCTGAAAAGGAACAATTCCTATAAGAGTGCCTTGGACACTTTCACTAAATTCTTTTGTTTTCTCTCCTCAGTCTTTTCACCTTGGACATGAAGGCACTCAACCTCTGCTGAAGACTGTTAAAGATGAGCAGGTGATGGTTTCCATAAACTTCAACTATGATGCCATTTACACTTCCACAAATACAAAGTACAGGTTTCTGTTGGTACAGTCATCAGTAGGGTTGCCCATGCATAAAGGATATAGTACTAACACGGAAATGGCCGTTCCTTGTCTTTTCATTTCTAAAATAATTCCTCTAACCTCACTTCTTCTTAATGTTCTCCCATCGCTAAAAATATTAATGGCTACGCCACTATAGCAACATGATGGTCTAAATGGCCAGTGTGTGTGCTTGCATTCACAGGCTGTTGCTGATTGTTAATATTAAGACTAGCACCTATTGTTATCTCATCCTATTCCCTTATGCGCAATGAGAGAAAAAAAAAAAGCAAAAATTAAGCCAACCAAACACCAATGAAGAAACAGGTTACATGGCACACTGCTTTAGTCACTGCCATTACATTCACATGAATCTGATTGGTCCTGATACGGACAGTCATGGTGATGATGAATGCAAAAAATGAGTGTCTAGACAAGTCAAAGGAACAGGTTCCCAGCACCTGTGCAGAGCACTTGGCTCAACACACCTGGCCAAAACACCACGACTCTATCTTCTTCACCAGGGCACGTTCTCACACTAGTAACATTTGAGATTGCAAAAGCTGTGATGTGCACTGGAAACAGCACAATGAAATTAAATGAGATTCTCATGACTGTCTAGACACTGCAACTGGAACCAGATGCCTCTTCTCTGCAGGCAGAAAGCAAGACATGCTTTAGGCCAGTTTCAACTAGGAGTGTGTCTTTCATCAAGGATTGTACTATCTAGTACTCCGTAAGTAATGGAATATATACTTCTGTAGTGCCTGTCTTGGCAGTCCTGATGTGATACGAAGATGATGAGTATGATGCTTTCATTTGGTTGCTCATGGCTGTTTGAGGGTGAAATGGCTTTTTCAAATCGCAGCATTTTTCACTGTAGCTCATCCACCTAAACAACATTACAAGAGCTGACTTGTAAAAAAAAATCACATTGATAGAATCAGAGGTACTGTATAGTCTGTCTTTTGTTCAAATCTCAAGGATTAAATGCAAAATCAGCCAAAAATCAGTTGGTTTTGAAGACAAGCCTGGCAGATGAAGTTCAAGCTGCAATTTTCAGATCAAGCTGTGGCTGTCGAAAGGAACATCCTCTTCATTTCCCTTTTTGTAATTGTATCAGAATGTTTCGCATTTGAGGTGACTGAACAATAAGTAGTCATATTCAAATTTTCACAATCCTCTTAAGTCGTTGATATTTCACCTGAACCCCAGATCATTCATGCTCAGCACATGCTAATGGGGGTCAAGAAAACGCAGCGACTGGTTTTAGAAATTCAGCTGCCACTTCATCTTCACACTTTGCACAGTTTCTTCTATCCATTTCTTAGAATGCTTTAAATCAATCCTCATGTGTCTTTCCACTCTCTCTTTCAGCCAGGACCCAGAAGGGCTACGCATCCAACTGCTCTGTTTGTTACTATCCACTGTAGCACACATACTAAGACTATGCCTGTTACAGGCAGCTGCCTCCCACAGTGGGAATAAAGGAGAAGAACAGATTGCTCTGGGTGGAAAGGGATGTGCATGGAGAGGGTGGGTTACAAATTCAGGCCAATAAAATTTGTAATGTTTCAAATATTTTTGGGGTGGTGGACAAGCAGTGTAGGAGGGGGGGAGGCAGAAGGGAGCTTTAGTTAAAGGGAAGGTCTGGTTCTGTGACGGAGCGTGTGGGAATAAATTAGGTGTTGCTAGGCAACACTACTCTTTCGCTCCCTCAGCCTCACTCATGCAGCGCCCAATGCGCATGCGTAGTGTACCACTTTTGTGAAGGTGCCAAAGCTGCATGAACTCCTCGGGCATGGCGTGGAACCCTGAAGAAGGCAAGATGTTGTCATAGTAATGATGGCTGACTGGTTGCTCATCCAGGCCCACCGAAAAGGGCCAGAAGCCATAGACCGTCACCTCCTCACACAGCCCCAGTGCAAGGCTCACCAGAAAGAGTCCTGTGGACAGGCGCTTCCCATGCACTCCACGGCCCTTCCAGAAACGGCCCACGTTCTTTAGAAAGTCCGGGTTGGCAAAGAGTACCGTCTGATTGGAGGAGGAGTCAGCAAGGGCATGGTAGGCCCGTAATGACGGATCTGTACCAGGCTTCATGGAAAAGGCAGGCATGTAGATGAAGCTGGAGCCATAGGCTTTCATGCTCTCTACGAAGGCCCTCCGAGACCACAGCAGGTTCTGAAAGCTGAAAAGGTCAAACACACAGAATTGGTAAGCTATAGAAATCCATTACAAGTAGGTCTTTGCAGCTTGGTTCTGTTTGGCTTGATTTTTATATATGTACACATTTCAGAGGATAGATATTTAAGATAACCTAACTATCAGGTGGTGCATAACTACACAACACCTCCCGCCATACCATTTTCCTGATCTGAAAATGGAGGGAAACACATAACATGCCTGATATGGAACATAAAGGGAGAGAGGGAGAGACTTAGGCTTATGGCTTGTGATTCTGCTGTTTTGAAATTCCGTGCAAAACAAAAAAAAAAAACTTTCCTTATAGCATTTCAATCTGACTCATGTATTCTTCAACCTTTCTGAACATGAAAAACTTTTAAAATCAGATTTTAGGTGCAGATCTTCCACAGGGCTTAACGGGCAGGGTGGTATGGCTATGGCCAATTTTTCAAATATTCATATTTGAAAAAGTATTCATGAGACTGACTGACATCTGTCTTTGGTAGTATTCCCAAGTGTGCCATTCATCAGCTCATGACACTACAGGTAGTGATAAAGCTCTGCTTTCAGGAGCAGCAGCCCATTCTTTCTACTCATATGCCACAACCAAACGACATTCACAGTAAACTACTGAAGACACACCTACAATGGCACTTACAACGACAATACACAACTAGTTAATTATTCTACTAAATCATTTATGTTTATTCATTACAAAATTAACAAACTGAAATAAATTCAAATTGTTATGCACATAAGGTTGGAATGTACATAATTTCATCCAAGAAAATCTCATGAGAGGAGATAAGGTATTGTTTTTTTTTTTAATTAGCCTTTGGCTTTAGGTGCAATTACCACAATGGGTCAATTTTTGTGTGCTATGACATGACAAGTTATGCACATTCAAAACTTTGTTTTACACTGCATTGCTACTGTACGTCTGTCACACAATCTGAATGAGTTAGGGGTTAATTATGCCTCTGTGTGTATGTGTGTGCGTGTATGTGTTAGTTGACAAGGGGAACGGACTATAAAAAATCCAAAAGAAACCTAGATTAAAAAGGGGCAAAGTGGAATCACAGGCAAAAAGGGATTAAGCTTAATTTTGCATTTAATTGTATTTGAGGAAAATAGACAAAATCTGTAAAATCTACTCCACTTCAAAACATCTTTAGTGTACAAATGCTGCACAATACAACATATTGTAAATTATGCATTCCAGCAGGTTCACCCCAAGATTAATGTGACAATATTGTTGCTACCTTAGATTGGGCTCTGTCTTAAGTAAAAAAAATCTGTCTACTTGTGTATACATCTATCCATTTCGTGTGGAGTGCTACAGCCAACAGAAGATGAGCATACCTCTTTTCAATGATACTCGGATTGGCAGTCACCAAATGGGTTCTGGTCCCCACATCATCGGTGTACTTTTTGGACAGAGGTGGCAGGTTACACCTGCAGTGAAAAAGAGTGTGTGTATGGGAGAGGTTGAGATCAATATTATCTAGTAAAGAAGTATATTTGTGTAATTTTCAGCATATACATATCAGCATTGTTCAGCTGTCGTCAAAACTCTTGCTTGCATTAATTACATTACAAAAATCATACTAGGATGTACTGAACAAGCAAACAAACACTTCTTTGATCTTGTCTTATCTAAAGTTAAAAATATTTCCTGCAATCATAAATTCACTAGCTTTATCTCCAGAAGTTCTAAACATTAATCTAATTTGTTTCCTCTATATGATGAAAGAAACTGTTTTGATAATTAAAGTTTGTTAGGTCATTGTTTTGCCTCTCCACCTAAAAAAGTCTACCTCTAAAAGTTCTCCGTGATTATAGGAACACCCTGTCAAACAAATGCACCCTAAAAAATGAGGATTAAAAGGTATGCTCAAAATTTTTTGACATCTTCAGTTATTTCCACGTTTCATGTTGAGGTAGACTTCATTTTTGATTGCTAAGATCAGCCAGACACAGACACATAATCTCTCAACTTGATCCTTTAAACAGAAATCATTTTTGACAAGAGGACAGCTGATTCAGGCATTCTGGATAGGCAGACAGATGACTGTCCTTACTTACCGCATGACAAAGTCAGCCTCATCGATGTCTCTGCCACAGCT
The DNA here is from genome assembly GCF_902362185.1 of Chanos chanos. Taxonomy (NCBI): domain Eukaryota; kingdom Metazoa; phylum Chordata; class Actinopteri; order Gonorynchiformes; family Chanidae; genus Chanos; species Chanos chanos. Next base: position 22,492,122 of record NC_044495.1, read on the forward strand.
GCTGCTCTTCAGGACTCCTGCATTACCTACCACAGCACACTTCTTCAGTGGCTGCTGCAATGGCGTCTCCTGTCAACCACAACAGCCAACACATATGTTGGTTAATCAATACAGAGAGCTACCAACACACACCCTCAATATGCTATGCTCCTGAACTGAATGAAGGGACTATCTGCATAGAGGGATGGTTAAACAAAACAATCCTCAATATTGGAACAAACACTGAAAAATTAGATTCATGAATGACTGGCCTTGTCCAAACATTCCTCCTTTCCTTTTTCCTTTACTGGATGACTTGACTTCAGATGAAAATTAGGGAAACAGCTAAATTAATTTATTCTGCCCAGCCACACTTAACAGGAGAATACATATGAAGGCCATTTTCGTGTAAGCCGTCACCCTGTAAAGAACTAGTATTGACACGCAGCGGACTTTAACACCAAATGGGAAAACGTGCATGCTCATCAAAGTTCTCTACTCGGACTCGAGCGAACAAACAGCGTCACTGTGCACGGTTACAAACATTCCTTTGCTGCCATTTACTGCCAGCAGCTACGCACGAACCATATAATTCCCTCTAGCCTAAGATATCAGACACTAATATCAGTACCAACATACATATACACCCACACAGTGGTGCTGGTGAGGATTCGGGCGGTGCTTCAGCTGTACACTCAGTGAGTCCCGACAGAAACAATAGATCTTATTATTCCAGAGGGAGCCCATCCCCCAGTCTGCACTGGGCAATGGAAAGGCCAAAATCTGAGGAACAAAGCCTCATTATCATTTATGAAGCAAAGCCATAAAAAGGAAAGATGCTACAATCTGTTCTACAGACCACCATTTCTGGGACAGCTTGTGGAATGGAATTTTTTTTTTTTTTTTTGCAGTAAATTGAATTTCAGATATTGAGTTAAACAGTGAAGAGGAAGTGAATAAAACAGATCCTGAACTTAGATCATGCTAAAGGCAGAATGATACAAATAAAAATAGACAGACCACTTTGGCCAAGAGTGGGTGGGGGGACAGGAAGTGCAGCTCAAATTTGTTGAAATCCAAGGCTCACGCACAAAAAACATAAAAAGACAACAAGAGCTTTCAATATTTAATCTCCAATAACTACTATTAAATAACTTAAGTGAGCTACTGTGATTTTCACATTTATCAGCATGTTTGATTGTATTGTGTGTGATATATGGTATCCAGGGTGGGAGCAGGGCTAACCCTTTTTGTAAAGAAATGAAAATACAATAAGACTTTGGGGGGTACACTGTGGAGGTTACTACCACTGCCCAGGGCACTTGTGTAGGAAAGAGAGATAGACCAAAAAAATCTATGTTTAAAAAGTCTTTGCTGTCTTGACATATTAGCTCTAAGCACACTGTTGCAATATACAAGCTGGTTGTCCTCTTAGCTTTATATTCCGTTGTGGAGACCATCATTTATGCGGTAGCCTCAATGGAATTTTCCAGAATATTGATTTTACAGACAAAAAGAAGATAGTGAGTGTAAATTCAAACAAAAAATAAAATGAGAGAACTCTACGGACAGAAGGAGACAGATAAACATAGACTGACTGCTTTAGGCAACCAAACAATCTATAACAAATTAAAATTATTCAACCAGTTCACTGAATTGCCCCCTCTGCTCCACAAAGTTGGATGTACAGCAGTCCAACAAGTCTACTTCCAGCAAATATATAGCTGGATAACAACAATTTCACAAATTGTATGTTTTTAAAATTAACACTGAGCAGACATTGTGCTTCACACATATCGTAAAACAAGCAAGTTAACACTGAGTGTTCTTCAAACTACCTCTTGTAAGCATACACGACTGCACTCAGTGATGAGTGTATGGGAGGGAGCATTAGTCAAGAACTCTTCCAACCTGAGAGAGAGTAGCGGCAGAATACTACAAGTGGGAGATACAGGCAATTTGCCCAGTGCAGGACGAATGGACCCATACAGTCCATTTCCCGCTGGGTTTATTTTTGGCAGACAGAACGGTCATCTATCCTCCAGCACCAACTGCACAGTGAGAAAAGGATGTAGAGCTCAAACCTAGTTCTGCCCCCCCCCCCCACACACACACACACACACACACACACACACACACATTTGGTTCCTCTCTACCAAGGACATTACATAGTGACTGGGGCGCACACACACACACACACACACACACACACACAAGCACACACACACATGCACACAAAAAAAGAGCAAGATCTTTTCATATTTAATCTGATTAGGCAACGACGGTGAGCTACTGTAATTTTCGCGTTTATTAACGTGTTTATTACTTTGGATGATATCTGGTGTCCAGGAAGGGAGCATGGTTACTTCTCTCTTTAAGGAAGTAAAAACAAACCAAAAAAGCCAAAAGACTTTGGTGGGTACATGACATAGTTTACTACCACTGCCCAGGGCACTCTTGTAGGAGAAAGAGGAAGAATAAAAACATGCATGTTTAAAAAGTCTTTGCTGTCATGCCATACTAGCCAAAGCCCTAATCACACTGTGTAGCAATACACTAGCCAGTTGTCCACTATGAAGAGATCTTTCCATCAGTTGACACAGAAGTTATGAGGAGGAAAGAGGTAATCCTTGTGCTGTGTGTCGGCTGGCAGTATCCAGCACTTCACTTCTATTCACAAGATTGTTAGTAGACTGTTTGAGACTTACTTTATTTGATAACCAATTAAATAAGTCTATTCTAAATAAGAACATTTCAAACAATGAAGAGAGATTCAGTGAGACTCTGCATATTAACTATGGGCTAAATTAAGGTAAATCAGCAGCAAATTTATGGTTGCGATAATATGGCTGCAGTATACGATAATACTTGCATCAGAATAGCAGTGGATTTTAAGATGAGATCGGACCGCTACATTTGCATGAATACAGGAAAAGAGAGGAAAAAATGACACTGACATCGGATTATCAGGAACAACATTTGCATGTACTACGAATAGTTTTGTTTGTGAGGCAAGAGATTTCAATGCGAATTTGGTTAACTGAAGAAAATCCATTTTCTCCTTATTCTAGAGATTCCCGTGTCTCACAAAAACAAGAACAGTCATTTCATGCCTGTACGCTTGAGTTGCTGAGAAAGCACTTTTACCCTCCTCCACTCTGTTACAGGCCACGATAACAACCATCAATCAAGCGTGTTATAATGACACTATTCCAGAACTCCTCTTATGTTATTAAAATGAAGCAATAACCAGAGTTAGATAATGATGTGAGCAACTGTATTGAACTGTAAAAAAAAAAAAAAACACAGCACAAACAAGGTTTTCGTCTCACAACAGAATGTAAGACAACAGCTAAATGATCGTTTATGAAGATGTGTCAGGGTAGTGTGCAACAAGGCATACAATCATGACCAAACCAAATGATGCGCAAACCTTGATATGTAACTGCTGTGTTACTTATAAAGACATTATGTGAAGTCTGGAGTGTCACTCAATAACTTCTCCAGTTCTGATAGGCAGGTACTTAATACTGAGCACAGTCCAGCAGTCTTAAAAATACCTCTTCTTGTGACAATTATCCTGTGTGATCCACTTGACTAATGGATTTGAGTTGTATTCTTAAGATGCTTATTACCTAGTAACCTATCAAAACCTATCATGTGCAACCACCCTCAAAATATTATGATACAGGAGATAATTAGAATTTGTGATTTTGTGGCTTGATATAGATCTGGTTAATTGGAGTGTACTAAACTGTACCTGTATGAAGAAGGGATAGGTTTCATTGCTGACAATGTGGTAATGGTAGAACTCCCCATCATACCACAGAACCTTGCCAATTGGAGAGTTCTCCTTGGTCACTGCAAACATCCTCTTTGGATCACAGCATTCTGTAAGCAGTTTCCTGACAAGAGAGAGACAAAACAGATGAAGAGAAATAAAGACATAGAGAGAGAGAGAGTAATTCATACTTTAATGGTATAGAAAAAAGCACAAACAGGAAGAACAAATTTGTAGCAACACAGTGTGAGATGGTAGAGGGATTCTAATTATATTCCAAATCTCAAGACCAAATGAGCAAGAGGTGTTGCTAAAAGTTGAGTGTCTGAGTTCTCAGGTATATTACTGTATTTCAATTTATGCCCCTCTGCACTAAGTGAGAGATCTCATATCAGCCGCCAAAAACTGCATCCTCCTCAGATACCGGATACTTGCACACCACAGCAACACACAGTTGTTTAGCTCCACAGTCTTCATTTCCATGCACAAATGCAGTGCCTTAAGAACTTTGCACAAAAAAAAAAAATCCCCTTTTATGAACAGTTACCTAAAATTTGAATACATTAATGCAAATTATGCTTTTAAATTTGATCTATGTGTAATATCCTGTGTGTGTGTGTGTTATGATTTGTTAAAAAAAACAAACAAACAAAAAAACCCAAAAGCAAGTAATCTGTTTAGATAACAAATGCTGAAAGTTCAACAGCTAGTATCTATTAGAAAAAGGAAAATGTGGGAACATGCGTACTGGCATTCTCCACTCTCTCAATGCTTGATGGGTCTGGGACGGATATTTAATAATAATTCCTGAAAAATCTGACGAACTGACACAAAATAAGAAATGCTAAAGAGGGTGTATATTTTAGCACTGTGCATGGCAACCTTGAATTCGCATCCATTCATCCTACAAAGAATTCGATGATGAAAGGATGCAGGTGTCACGCTATGTTCGGTAGTAGGCCTATCTCTACCTCTGTCTAAAATATCATGTGGTTTATATTGCCACAAGCGACTTAATTAAGTCGCGATAAGCGTTCATATACTGCTGCTAAAATGAACACGGTGAATCAACAATTTTAATTACCTGCCATTTTAAAGTCCCCCACCACAACTAAGATAACGGTCCTTTTTTCCGGAATCAGTAAATAAGAACAATATTTCTTAAATATACAGATATTGTTGTTGAACATTTTGCAACCAAATACCTGTACAAATCTATTCCAGTTTGGTTTTTACTCCATACTTGGCCCTGTCGTAGCACTTCGTCGACTATCTCCTTATCGCTGGGCAATCTGTAAACGGGAAAAATGTACAGCCAACAGAGCACCAACACACAGAGAACGGCCCACAACGGCTTGCTCCTGTGGCATCTCAAAGACATCATAACGGCTTCTGTAAAGGAGATCAGCGACGGCCATTCAAGCAAATCTGTACAAATGATGTGACTGCCCGGTTACTTCAGCGCCACCGTCAGCGCCATTATGACAAAATCCCGTTTAATTGCTAGACAGGCCAGCATCCTCACTTTTCGTTCCTCGGTGTGGTGAGAACGACACATGAGCGCACATTTAGATCCTTGCTCCTCATGGAGCCGTGAAACCCCCGAATTGCCTTAGTAGCTGCTTACTGACAGTATACATAGTTTTCTTTCGTCATGTTACAAATCCAGTGTCCAAAACGATAACGGCTACTGTGCACGGGGCTTGTTTTTGCCCGGCTGGCGGAATCTTCGACTAGTGGTTTCAAATACACCAGACACCTCTGCTTGCATCACCGAGATGTCTCTTGGCACCTTCACAACCGTCCTCGAGAGTTCCGCAAAATCTTTTCCCAGATGACACATCGCCTCTAAGGGCACATTTCATATTTCAGTGATTCATCGCCCAGCAGCAACTGACATCCGGTAGCTCTCTCTTCTTATCTTTTCGCCGAGTCCAGTACGATTTTGAAGCCGTATGGCGAATGCAATTCCCCGAATCTCCCTGAAGCTGAACAATGCGCCTCTTTTTTCTTAGTGCTCCAGTCCACTGCAGATTGAAAATGTCAGTGTCGTGTTCGTGTGCTGCCCCCTATGGACGACTCGTTATTTTTTCATACATTCCTTTGTCTCACCGATTACTTGCTCAATAAGACAGCGAAATTATGCCACCACACCCTTCTTTACGTTACATTTTAGAATGACATTCACTAGAGTGCTCTAGTACCACAACTGACAAGGCTTGTTATTTCACTCTAATTTCTTGGATTGCGGCCATTAATCATGTAAAAGATCACATATAATTTTCTGTAAATATAACAAATGTTATTTACAACAACAAAAAAAGAGCACATTACAATATGATCCCATTATCTTATTTATCTATTATCTGTAATAATAGACATGTCTATTATTAGATATGATTATGCTTTACTGTGCTTAGTTTGTTGAAGAAAAAACCCCCCAATGTAGACTGCTTAACACAAGCAAACCAACAAACAGCTGCTGCTACCCCCCCCCCCCCCCCCCAAAAAAAAGAGAGAAAAAAACTAAAAAAAAAAAAACATAAAGCCATGTTGTGAGGGAGAGATGTAAGTTAAAGCTAAAAGCAGGACTTAGAAACTGAAATTACTTCTGAACATCCTTAGTCTCCTCACATCAACATAAGCCAATACCAAAGTATTGTTTTTTATGCAAAATTCTGTGTGTAGATGTTACATAGAGTCCCAGCATTTTGAACGTACAGTAGTTAAACTGTTTAATTTCATGTGGAAAATATACTGCTGAAATGTTCCAACAGTACGAGGAAAAAAATCGTACAAACAGAATTGTTTATAGCCTGGAATACAAAGGCCCATCCTGCAAACAGAAAGCAATATTTCTGCTGGGAAGTGTTCTGGAATCTCCCTACTGTGATTAGATAGCATGGTGTCTTTTCCTTTTTCTATTCTTCCTTTCTTTTTTTCTTTTTCTAATGACTAACTATACTTAACTGCAGTGTCTGAGTTCAGCTACAGGAAGAGCATACCTCAGACCCTGAGATGCTGATCGGTTTTAAGCTCCAATGATTCATGACAAATGTTTACACAGAACATTATTTTCATTCCTTTGGACACTGAACAACTGAGGTAATTATTAATGCACTAGGTCTGTATAACATTTTTTGGCCAATATGACCCACTCTACTTTTTAAAAATATCAATGTGACACATTAATCTCATTTTAGAGCTGCTGAAAGTGGGCATGCAAAATTATTTTAAATTCCCAAAGTGAGGGAACTTTAGATTTTACATGAATTTGTTTGTACATTTGGTTATTTAATTCTTCCCACCAGAGTGTGAGTTATACAATGACAATCGGAGGGGTGGGGGTGCGGGAAGGGGCGGGGGGGGGGGGGGTATATAGCATAGGATTTATAAATGTTTCGACCCTCCTGAACTGTTGTTTTTACCTCTTTTTTTTTGGGGGGGGGGGGGGGGGTAAGTTGTAATTAGGGGGGTCAGACCCGACCCCAACCCCCCTGTAATTCGAACCCTGATTCCCACTGTTTTACTGTCTGTGTCATGTGACTCCTATCCGATTGCTAAAGTTGGCCCACCTACCTCACATTTAATGACACCCCCCTTAACATGTGTTTTGCACAGGCAGCTTAAGCAGCACACATGTGTTCTGATGATCACAAGACTTTCGATATTATCTGTGCCTGAGGCAACCACAATGACCCTGAGGATATGAGTCAGCAGATTCCACTGATTTTTTCATGATATGTCACATCCAAAGATTCTCAACTGACAACCAGGGTTTTTTCCCCCTTTGACCCAGGGATGTGGGAACACCTTAACGAATTTTAGGTGTGTTCATCAGGTTTGCTGAGACAAAGAGAAAAGAGGAAGTGTAAGAATGGCATACTGAGTCATTCAGTAAAGTCACAGAAACTGGGAGTGTTTGGGGACCACACTGGAGCATGCTTACAGAAAACCTTAAACCACAGACATGGCGAAAAGCCAGATTGTTTTTAGATGTGAACTGTCTAGGTGTTGTACTCGTGCTACACTATTCTGGGCACTCTACTTGTAATAGAGAATGCACATCTAGAACTGGTGTCTGAAATTTCACATCATACAGCCTCAAGAACATTTGCTCACAGTAGATTTGCACAGCAAGCCTTTGGCTTCTTGAGGATCGAGATGACAATTGCCAGGCCTGCTGCAAAAAGAATATTGTAGATGGATGTTGTTTCTAAAAAGGTTCATTTAATTTTAATGCTCTTACACTGTGATTGTAGGAATTTTACTGTTTTAATCCTAACTGTAGATAAGGCATGAATCAGAAATCAGAGGGTGTCCTCCATATCAAAGTTCTACGTGGTCTCCCTAGGCAGAGATTTTGAAATCTCAGGTGGCTGGTCCAGTTATACAAACCATTAAAAACACAGTAATTTGAATTGGGAAAGTAATGCAGGCAATGAAGACATTTACTTAAATCTATAGTATCTATAGTATAGTACTGTACTGAGCACTTGAGCAAATGAAAATGAGCCTGGAAATGTGCTTAGTAATACTGCCTGAATTAAATCACCGAAACATTTTGTGAAAAAGAACACATATTTGCTTGTCACACTACCCAGTAATATCTGATACAATTGCCAAATAATCATATTTTTGACTAACTTCACATTTAAAACGCCAGCAGGCTCAGTGTTGGTAAATTAGAACTGAAAAGTACTTTTTCACAACCACCTTCAGTCTAGAGTCGATCCCAATAACGTGGGCCTCATTCACCAATATCTTCCTAAGTTTTTTCTTTTTCTTTGTTCTTGAGAAAGGTCCTAAAAAAAAGTCTATGTCATAATGTGTTCTTAAACCGCAAAATTGTTCGCAATCTTGCTCCTAGAATGATGAATCCCATTGTCATTGTAAATTGAAAGTGCGTTCCTAATTAGCATAGGTAAACCAATCCCCATAAAAGGGGCATGAGACGACAGGCCATGTGCACGTACAGAAATCTACGGAAGCCCGTTTCGGTCATATTAAAAAAAAATACTACTTTATTTCTCGAAATTCTGACTTCGTTTAGCGGAATTCTAACTTTTCCCCATCTCAGTTTTGACTGTTCCCCCTTTTGCAATTCCGACTTTTTCTCGTAATTCTGAGTTCTTTTCTAATAACCAGCAAGAAGCTTGAGCCATCACTTCTGTTCCTGCTTTCATTGTTCAATGCAACATGCATACAGTAGCAGACAGAAGTGAAGGCTACAATGGCTGTGTTTGCTCTGTCCAGGTATTTTAATATTTATCCATATGTATAAAAGTAAAACTGACTGATTCTCGCACACGTCTGTGGGAGAGAATTCTCAGCCTGGGCCAGATATGGCTACGATTCTAACCACACTGTTCACTTACATTCAAAATGAATAATCAGTCTTCAGAGTCTGATGCAGTATACGTTTATTGCATGAACTTAAAGAAGCATACAACAAACGGAGCCGGTCCTGGGAGCGGTTGAATCAGCCCTCACAGATCACTTGCTTTTATACTAATTCTTATCACTTTTCTAAAAATACACAGCAAATAGCCAAGCCTTTCACATAGTAGTCACGCCTTTCACATTCTTCACCTATTTGGTAAGACACATCTGTTTATACACCATTATTTCTCAGGTCTCATCCCTCTGAATCGAAAATGACTTGAACTTTACCTCCCCCTAATGGCATATTCAAGAATCACAGTTTGACCTTAATCAAGAGCAAATAAAGACATTTATACCACATTGATTTATACCATTGTAAGTCTCAGCCACCCTGATTTATTTTATTAATCAGCACCTTTGATTAGCACCTTGGTTTGTCATTATTCAGAAAATCATTTTATTTTTCCAACACCTGCTTTACAACCTGTATGGTTTCAGATGGGATAACGCTTAAGTAGTGTATGTAAAACTACCGCTCACTTATCACAGTCTCCATCAGCTATTACATTCTCATATTGCTCTTTTTGTTCAGTGTACAAAAGTATGAATAAATATGCACTACATTCTGGAGTTCTACATGAAGTGTTAGTGTGGTGTTTATTTATTTTAAAAGACCAGGATGCTTTGTAAAATAATGAAAATAATTGTTTTAAAATATTATAAATGATAAAAATATTACTGTAATTTACGTCCTGTAATATTATCCAACTGTAGAATTGAGAAAAACACAGTAAACAATTATTTTGTACAAACATGTCAGCACTCAAATGTGTGTAAGTGTGCTCTTGAGTGTGCGTAGATTCTCTTCTTACCTAAGACCAAATCCCAAATAAGAAAACATTGATGAATGTCAGAAAACTGCGTAAGTGGGTTTTAAGAACAAATTTCTTCTTAAGAACGGTTGGTGAATGAGACCCAATATTTTTACCACATTATTACAGTTGCATGGTGCAGCTGGACTTGAATAGGGACTCGGAATTGAAGAGCAGTTTTTAAGCACTGGGTTTGATAGGATCACAAAGAACTGTTGCAGATTAATAGGCTAAGCATTCTGTTTATTGACATTAAAATGAATGTTACCATTAATGGTGTAGTTTGAAAGAATCAGTGGCACATCTCGGGGAAAAGTGAAGTTGATGTCCCATTGATGTCGCCAAATCGCTACTGTAACAAATTAGCATGAATTTCCGTTACGATAAGTGACCGGACTACTTGCGGAATGATATGAAAGATGTTAATCAGAAGCACAGAACCCGTTTCCAATAGCAGCGGTCATTATCATGAAATATCTGACCTCCGAACGTTGGGATGGCCTATTTAATCCAATGGAACTTTCTGCAGCATTCTGAGGAACCGTTAATAAGTAAGGGATAATGTACAGCTGGCCGGTCATCATAGCGAAATAAACTCCTTCAGGGTGATCCCGCATAATCCTGTCTTGGTTTATTTCGCGATGATGATCGGCTCGCTGTACAATATCCCGCTTATTACAGGGCTGCTTACTAAAAAAAAAAACAATAGTTTGACACAAAATATTGATTTTAAATTATTTTATTGCTTCCAATGAGAAATAGTTCCACAGCAACAGTCTGTTATACATAGGAGCAGTCTGCTGCTCCGAAATAACAGACCGTAGACTGTCGTAATTGACCAATCAGAATCGAGTATTCAACAAAACCATGTAATAATTTATGTTAACAAAGATATGCAGGTTAGGTGAATTGGAGACACTAATTTGCCCCTTGGTATGAATGTGAGTGTGTTCGTCTGTGTGTCTGCCCTGCGATGGACTGGCGGCCTGTCCAGCATACCCCGCCTTTCGCCCAATGAACGCTTGGATAGGCTTTGGATAAAATTAGGATAAACGACTTTGAAAATGAGTGAGATTGAGTGGTTTACATACACAGACAAAACAGCCCTTTTTATTCATTGTTTACAGATAGCCCTCTAAGATCAATGTCTAAAAATATATAAAAAACGGACAGTCACTGGTTCAACTAAAGACAGACATAAACAGCTGGTCACCAGTGTAGAAAAACATTTTCATTTACAAATTCCCCTCCACCACATCACCATTTCTACTCCAGTGACCAAAATCTAATCTCCTGCATGACTACATTCAGCTAATATCTCTTTACAGTTCCTTTAGGACTAATTATTTATACTTGTAATGCTCTGTAATTGCAGAAGCGCTAATCTCCAAATATCTTTTTGAGGTAATGAAGGCTTTAATCCCTGTTACTTTACTACATTATCCTGGTTAATGCTGAAGCCTTGGCCAAATGTCCTACAGGCACTAATAGCAATAGAGATTCTATATAAAATAAGAGTGCCCGGGAACTCTTAAATGCTGCAGGTTTACATGAGCAAAATGAATCCACTGTACAAGATTCCATTGATGCTTGGTTTGTGCATGATTCAGGCTTTGTGTAGGCTCTTCCGTGTTGGACAAAAAGCCCTCTGATTTTTATAAGGCAGGGTAGCTTTGCTTAAATGAAATAGTCTCAAGCCCAGGGCTTCCCAGCCATATTATTCCAGTGAGGGGTGTGTATGTGCTAATGTACAGGTCTTAATTTAGCATGAGGAGGAGCATCCCATAGACAATGACTAATGTTGAATGGAAACTCTTTGAAGAAAATCTACTGTTCTGAAAGGGTGACAGGCAACACAAGTGGATATCACGTAAATACTAGCTGGCTAGTCCACGGGTGTGTGTGATTTATGATTGCTAAAGCCCCAGGTGATGAAAACAGGAGATGTATTGAGCCATCAGAGCCCTCTGAGAAATGTAACGACAGCAAGAGGTGCAAGGAGCGCAGGGATCCAGTAATGACAAGGGGCTTGGGTTACTGAATAAATAGAAAGTCCACCTGCTCCGGATCAGCAGTAACATGACAACAGAACATTTGTTTGATCTTCTTGTCCCATAAATGAATCTGTAGAAGGCTAGAATAGAGGGAGATTTGAAAATTGTAACTTTTACAACTTAACCAGCATATTAACAGAAGGTGGGGTAAAATAAAAAATTGTATATTATTAACACAAGTACCTATTTTTAATATTTCTTATAAAATTGATTCAGCCTGAGGGATCACCCCTTAGCTAAGTTTATGTCATGTGCACCTAATAACTAGTGTCAGCAGCTGAATGCTTTTAACAAGCTAAAATTAACCAGCAATGTACAGAAATCAAAACAAGAAGAATAAAATGGTGCCGGTCCTGGAACCCAAACAGGCCTGTTTGATATATCATATATACTTATACGTCCTGCTTCTCTGTAATGGGCTCATTAAGACTCCACATGGGGTTACACACTGTCAGAGGAAAACATGTGGTATGACTGTTATGCAGATTTTTTGCATGGCTTCAGTGTAAACTGGCGATAATAACATACCTGTCCTCATTGTCAGTTGGGTTTGATTTATTGCAACATCAGAAAGTGAGGTTACAATTCATAATTCTGTTCATTTATTATTATATATTTATACACATCAAATTATTCATGTCACTTTCCTTTTCACCTTTTTTACATTAAATTGAACTGAAGGACAGAGATCAGCATTTCTATCTACACAGGCTTCTCTCACTTCATTTCTGTCTATAGACCTACTTCATGCTGGAAATGTTGCTGTGAATCAAAGCCATGCCTTTACTGAAATATAGTGTATTTAAATTGACATGTTCCACTATTTTCAAATCCATTTCATGACAGCACACTCATCCATCTCACAGTGAAACACACAACACTCATGTCTGTACATAAATGCATGTGTATATATGTTTGGCTCTGATTAAACAGAACAGAGGGCAGCTCTTGTCAATTCCTGTGTAGTGCTGGTCATAGTGTATTCTTATATGTTGTCTCCATTGTCACAGCTCCACAGAGGGTGATATTTCATCCCCAGAGCAATGCCAGGTCATTCCTGAGGACAGACAGTAAATCTCCTATCCAGTAGCCTCGCAGCAATAAAAGCTCCCATTGTTTCAGTCCTTGGTTGTTCTGTCCTCAGTCTCTGGTCATCTTCTAGAGGAACCCCAGGTAACATTTCAGTAGGAACTAAGAGGTGAAAAAAAAATCATTGAGTTAATTTATTTTTGTAGCTACTGAATGTTTCTTTGAAATCAAATTGAGGAGAGTTGTACTAGTGCATATCTTCTGAAAACAAACTCTTTTTTCCCCCCTTTTTTCTCCAATCATAAGGTGTGACAATGGCTGATAAGTAAGTATATCTTTCCAAGGCTGCTGATTAATTTATCTAACATATTTCAACTATTCTTGCATTCAGTTATCACTGACTTATCAAGTCTCTAAGTAAACCAGTGAATTTTACACGATATAAAATGCCTTCAGGATTAGAACTTTGAGAATCGTAACTTGTAATAGATAGTCTAAACAGAGCCTTAACAAAAATGCTGAATTACAAATATAGAAAAGTTTGTTTTCCATGGCTGTAATAGGAGCAGGTCAAGAAAACACTACAGTCATTCTGCCAGCACCACTGTACAGCAGCATGATCATGTTTTGTAATCTGTTCTAGCAGGATCATGCATCTTTCATCTGACAATGCTTTGGCACTTTTCACACAGAGTCAAGGACTATTATTAAAGCTGTTGAAATGAATGTCCTCAAGTAAAAAAGAGCAAGTTATAGGAAAGTAGCATGCACACATGTGCATACGCAAACATCAGCTATAATTGGAATTGGAATATAATTGGTTTTTGAGTTGAGGTTTTTGAACTAGAATCAAACACAAAGTAGTCTGTATTGAGAGCTACAATGCAAGAAGCTAAAAATAAAAAATAATAATAACAGATTCAGCAGTCATGTCTATGAGCACTATGCTCAGTAAAAGAAAAAAGAAAAAGAAAAGAAGCTCTGTGAATCAGCACACATGAACTTGAATCCGGGTTCAGTTCTGCATGAATTGTGATGCTGACCATATTTACTCTGACTGACGTATTCTCATTTATCTCCCCTTCGTTACACAACTGCTACCATGAAGTAAGTATGGTTATTATATTATTATTATTATTATTATTATTATTATTGTTGTTGTTGTTGTTGTTGTTGTTGTTATTACTACAGGAGTCCAAATTACCAGTTCTCATCGTTCTGTTCTCTGTCTCTTTCACTCTTACATCTCTCTCAGAGACGCAGTCTGGGAAGGCCAAACCCAAAAGTGGACAACAAGGTATTTATAGAGATTAATCTAATAATTTGTGCTCATTAATAAGTAATCTGTTTTGTATGTTTCATACACTTTTGCTGTTTTACTAGTCATGCATTTTAACACTTTATCACTGGTCTAATCCTGGTAGCTCATACATGCAAAATTCCATACACGGTGCCATCCCGTATTTCACTTTGACAGAAAATGAAAAATAAAAACAAAAGGTTTGGGTCAAGGCAATGATTTTACATTATCACTGGAACTGCAAATTTGTTTTCACTTGAATGCATGCATGCTTTGGTGTCATTTGTTCACTTGCCAATCCCAGTGTACCTTTCTTCACAGCCAAAGTCCAAGATATCGGCATCTCGGAAGCTCTCCCTTAAGGTAGTACATTACTGTTAATGACACAAGAACGAGGTGTAAGTAGGTGATACTATGTCTTAAATCTCAGACGGTGCCATATTTAATTAACACATTAGCACCTCTTCTCACAAGACCAATTTCCTCCTTGAGTGAATTTCTTCATTCTTTTATTTTTTGAAAAACATACTGTAATGAGTCTGAAAATTGTTCTGTGCACTTAAATATACGGAAAATATCCTCAGTATTGTGACACATTTTGGGAGTGCACTGTGCTGTAGCTTTGGCTTCTAATTTATCCCAAACTATTTGCGTCCAGTCTCACGATGCTGTCTGAAGACACCTTTACAAATTGGTGCTCACTCTCTCTGGCATGCCTTACTATGTGGTTGTCCAACCAGATCTTGCTCCTAACCAGAGCAATGGAAGAGTTGGAAAAGGAGAAAGCAGATAGGGATGAGGAGAAAACAAGATACCTAGGAGAAAAACTACCCCCACTACAGTTCTCAGGACTGTCACTGGAGGAGTTACAGGTGAAATAACCTCTCACTGACAAACAGGCTTGAAAATGTGCTTATATCTATCAGTTAAAAAGGCAAATATGAGTGAAACCACTTACAGTTTAGTGTCACCCAAACACTCAGTGATAGGTCAATATATATACACACACACACACATATACACACATACACACACACACACACACACACATATATACATTTATATATATACATCTATGAGGTTTCACCAGTTCATTATTTCACACCACATACTCTGTTAATACAAATGTAGCCATATTTTATGGTAAAAGGTCTATTTTAAAAAAAAAAAGTGTCATCCATGCTCATTGTTAAGCCTTTTTAATCAAGAGACACTGTGATAATTTATTGATCTCCTTTGTATTTCAGAACCTTTGCAAGCAGCTTCACGCAAAGATAGATATTGTGGATGAAGAACGTTATGACTGTGAAGCTAAAGTTATGAAGCACAACAAAGATGTTAGTGTCTACTTTCATCTATATAGATCTATTAGAGTTACGTCTCTCTAAAGCTTTTATTGCAAGAGCGTTTCATTAATCAAACACACAAAACCCATAACTGCACATGAACATAATTCCTGACTTTGAGCTGTACCTTCTCCACCCAAAGATTCATGAGCTAAAGCTCAAGGTTCAGGATCTGGGTGGGAAGTTTAAGAAGCCGGCGCTGAGAAAGGTGCGAGTGTCAGCTGATGAGATGATGCGAGCTCTGTTGGGTTCTAAACACAAGGGATCGATGGACCTCCGTGCCAACCTCAAGTCAGTTAAGAAGGAGGACATTAAACAGGAGAAGGTAAAGAACAAATTCAGAACACAATCAAAACATATTCAAACTGAGGTTTCAAATTTTTACATTCAAAGTGAAGAACTGAGGTACAAGCAGCTTTACTGTTGAGTCATTTTGCATAACACAGTGTGCCTATTTTGGAGACAATGTTTTCAGTTTCATGTAAGATCTATCAGTGCAACAAAAGGAAACCCCTGGAGGTGTTTTTAGATCTTTGAGGCTAACCTGACCCCTCCCCTTCCTGGCAGGTACTGACCACTGAAGTGGGTGACTGGCGTAAGAATGTGGAGGCCATGTCTGGTATGGAGGGTCGGAAAAAGATGTTTGATGCGGCTGGTGGGGGCCAGTGAGTCCTCTTGTGACTGTGCAGCAAAACTGATGTTTTTTCTATGGATCCCTTGCAGAAGACAAGATTTGGTGGAGCTGTGATGGAGTTAGTGGAAAATATTAGTGCCTCCAAAGATCTGGTGGAAGTTAGCCATAACTGCTGTTCTAGGGCCAGTCCTGCCTTTTCTCTTAAAGTTCATAGCAGTATGACTAAAAGGGAAACTGGTCCAAGACCACCATTTATGGAAACTTTATCCAGGACAGAACTACACGTACACACATCAGAACCACACATTTTAGAAGACATTTACATCAGAGGCACACGTGCCTTCCATCCATTCCTCAGAGCTAGACTCATTCTTGATAAAGATGAGTTTAGCTCTGAGGAATGGATGGAGGTAATGGTGATGTTAGTCTTAACGGGGAAAGAGTTTTTAAATGACGTATAAAGTATAAGGGTATAAAGTATTAGGGTTTCATGACACATTTTAACTGACCATCACATAAAATGTTTTTTTTTCTTTTAATTTTAAAAATATCACTATATTGACCTTAAAAGCATGATGAACTTAAAGGCATGGACTTCCCTGCATGGCCCCCCTCAGCAGGTAATTGCATTCCTTATCCCTTAGTCAGTGTAGAAATGCTTTAGCCTCTATTATTTTGCATGAAATACTTTGAAACTGAAAGGAAAGGATACAACTAGTTCCACCTTAAATACTGGCAATACTTTAACAATTTACAAGTTGTGTTTCGCATAGTTTGTTCCAGAAATAGGGAAATACTTGAGCTTTATTAAATATGTGTAATGCTGAAAAATTGCTTGATTCTGTTATCATTGCATGCAGAGAGGACATATGTTCACAACAGTTTCTTCAGTTTTTCTGATATCACAAAGCAAATCCTTTTTCATGACGTTCTAAGAATTGCAGTTCTTTATAGACTGAATATCGCACAGAGTGCTGAATAGGTTAGTTACTTTAATGTCCCCATAACTGTATGCATGCAGAACAGAATATCAATACTAGCACGGAATACATAGCGATGTTTTCTAAAGCATATTTAATGCATCACCACATATGTTTACCCTACGGTAATTTTGGATACAGCAGTTATGCCAGACCATTTTACTGAAAGTGAAATGGCTTTATATGAATGGCCAAAATCAAAATAGTCATAGCTATATATATTTTGCATTTTGTCAGGTTCAAAAAGAAAGACACCGTTTTTTGTTTTCAGACCTCTTGTATACGAGCAGAGCTGAACAGGTTGTTGTGAGATGAATGGCTGATTACAAATGACCTTACTGAGTAACTCACACTTCAACACATGGTAAATGGGATGATATATTTTTAGCTATGTGGACTATTCAGCATTTGAATCAACCTTGGAGAGTAACACTTGAGCCTGGGTTGGACCCCGAAGATACCGGATGAGGTGTAAGCAGCTGTTGTCACCTACACTTGTCATAAGAGGCTCAGTGGCCAAATATAGAAGGGAAATGACAAAGGGTGGAAAAATGTGAGAAAGAATAGGTGGGTGATTAGAGCCATTGTTAGGTGGGAGGATCCATCTAGAGTACTGATCAGGATGGGAAACAGTGAGCTCTAAAAATACACACATGTAATGCCTCTCCAAAAATTATGTTGATGGGGAAATACCGTGTCTGTCAAGGGGGGTTCCTTGGAGCTCCTGCACATCAGCAGTGCAGTATACATCATGATATTAACTTACCAAGCAAGCAAACAAAAAACAAACAAACAAACAAACAAACAAGCAGACAGACAGACAGACACACACACACACACACATGCAGACACATTTGTATTCATATCCTATTATGACTCCCATTATCCTGTACCTAAAGAATACTAACCTATCCCTAACCCTAACCCTAATCTTAACCAAAGAAAAGTTTTTGGTTTTTTTTATCAGTAACAGCAATATAGTTTATAAAAACGTTCTCCGAGTGGGGACCAGCATTTTGGTGCTCATAAGGCACTTTATGCTATCAGATTATGCTATGTTACTGGAGACTTTTGGTCCCCAGACAGATACCAATACTTGGTACATACACACACACACACACACACACACAAACAAACACACAAACATACAAACTCCAATAATATGCATACACACACACACACACACACACACACACACACACACACACACACACATACACACATATGCACACATGCAAACACACATGCGCACACGCAGGTGCACACACACACACACACACACACACACACACACACACACACACACACACACACACACAAACAAACAAACGCACAAACATACAAATTGCAATGATAAAAAAAAGTCATTGTTTGAGTAAAAATAAGTGTTGAGTCGAGATAAAACATCGATAAAACATCGAGATAAAATTGTATATACATCGTAATGTGTTATGTCCGTACATTCACACACACATACACACACACACACACACACACACACACATTCCCTTGCAAAAATGTCTGGGGACCCTCTATTGACTTCCATTACAACAAAAATAAAGAATAAAAGAATAACAACCTATCCCTAACAATAACCCTGATTCTAATCCTACATAAAAAAACGTTCATGCTGTTAGTTTTACTACTTACTTTTAATCATCTAAGCAATGGTTTTCAGAATCTAGAATCTGACTCCAGTTTATCAAGGCTTCCCGGTGGAACAGGGTCATGCGGTCAGACGTCTCCTAAATTAGCAAAAACAAGTATACACAGACACAGACACACAGACACACACTCACATGCACACACACGCACACATTTGTGGTCTCTAAGCTACACGAATAAACCATTAACTATTCTTCAGCTCCAGAGACAGTAAATCTTGAGCACAAATGTTCAGATAACACACACAAAGGTTAAAACACTCTGGCAAAAAGGTGAAAATTCTAGAGTTTTAAGGAAACATTTGGACAAATGCAAAGTTCCCTTTCTGACCACCTGGAGGCGATAAAGATAAGCAAAAGAAGTATTGTATCTGCGCTGTTTTTTGATAGATATTGGTGTAAACCTGAGGATAGAAGACAGCTGCATGCATACCAAGCTGTACTTAAAATCAATGTGGTTAAAATAAATATATAGAATGCCATCTAATAAAAGACACTCAAAGAAGCTTTGAATCAAAGATGTTCAACATGAAGTTAAAATAGTTTTTAAAATTCAAAGAAGCACATAGTCAGCTTCAATCCTTGTGGCATCAAACATATACTGATACAGGGGACTTTCTTGTCTTTACTTGAAATGAGGTGCGCTTAAAACTTGAAAGAATACTAAATGTTTTAAATACGACTCACTGTGGTCGGAAATTAAATCCAAAGATGGGTTAAGCAAACTCATAATACATTACCAGGCTTCATTTGCATTTCATGCAAAACATGAAAAATATCTTTACTTGAAATATTTCTGCACAAACATTAATAATTTAAAACATACGGAACTAATTAGATTGAATTCATTGTAAAAATGAGGGCTTAAGATTGTGAAAGAGAAATGCGGTACCGGTATAACAACACCCTCAGGTAACAACGTTAAACTTATATCACCAGATTAGTCAAATTTAGCAAATGGTTTTGGGGATACAACTTATAATGACTTTATCCAAATCAACACTAGAAGATTGGACTGTTAGAATTCCTAGAACAAAAACTGACACGAAGAAGGCATGATCTCCAATTTTATGAAATTCTGACTGGTCGGTGCCTGTATTGATGTGATGCTGATGCTAAGATAGTTTACAAAAACATTGCCACGGTGACATAGTAGGTCATTGCTGTTATTGTAGTTCTCTGTCTTTTTGAATTGTGGTTCTTAAACTGATAATCTCTCCTTGTATAAAAATAGAAACATTACCAGAATAACTCCCTTTAACTGTCTGTGTTCACCCATATTGCTATACCTCTTTAATTATACGTTCACTATCTAAAATACCTGCAAAAGTGTGGAAAGCACAAATATAATATCACATATGAGCAGGGCAGAGCATGTTATGTCATATTATGCAAGAATTAAGAACCTAAATGGACCAAGAATCAGTGTAAAGGCCCCCTTTTTGGTGCATCAGCAACTGACTGCAGACACTAAACATAAGCCTTAATTGGACTCCAAGGAAGACTAAATCCTCCCCACTTTGAATGAACAATTTAATGGTCTCCGAAGATAACATCCAAGAAATGGACAAAAATGTGGCCTTTGTGCTGCTCTTAATTAGTTTAAGAGTTGAGCACTGCTGACTCCCTTACCTTACACTCAGCAGTAAATTCCTTACGAAGCACACCTCACAGAAAGCTTTAATTCACCTGAACATTGTGAAAACTCTTATGAAAAAGAGAAACAAAAGAAGACACTTTAAGACAAGCAAATAAGTATGAGTGGGACATAAAAACATAAGCTTTTAGCTAGGGTGACCATATTTTGGTTTTCAAAAAAGAGGACAGGGGGTGGGGGGAGATAATGCATGCCCCTCCTAACTTGCGGGAAGATTTAATTGTATGTCACTTTTGGTTCCTGTCGTTGTGCATGCAAGGCTGATGCT
This sequence comes from Chanos chanos, assembly GCF_902362185.1. Classification (NCBI taxonomy): domain Eukaryota; kingdom Metazoa; phylum Chordata; class Actinopteri; order Gonorynchiformes; family Chanidae; genus Chanos; species Chanos chanos. The sequence continues at coordinate 22,513,071 of NC_044495.1, forward strand.
TGAAAATGCAATGTGAAACTGCATCTGTACTTAACTGCCGCAATGCATAGCCAGCTAGTCTTTAATAAGACAAATAACTGCTAGCATAATAACAGTGGCAAGATGACCTTATTTCTTTCCATTGAAGTCTTGGTTGCGATACGGCTTTCTTAAGGTCTCTTGGTTGTTGCTGCAGCGTTAACGGTAATGAATGAGATGCAGTTTAACCAATGTTTATGGCATGATAGTGTACATGACCGTCCACTGGTGGCATGTGAGAGGGTGGGACCTAAAGAAAAAGGTTAAATGCACACGCAATGAATGGAGACTGTGGAAAGAAAAAGCCAAATCCCGGACATTTTCAGCGATTTAGAAATCCCAGCCACACGAATTTTTTAGGTTCGAAAAAGAGGACATGTCCAAAAAAAAAGGACATATGGTCACCCTATTTTAACAACATGCGGCGTTCAAAGATGAAGGCCATGGCTGTCCATTCTCTGTGCTCCCAGCTGACCTAGAAACAGGGCATATGATGTGTTCTGAAGTCTGCTGGTAGGAGACAGAGAACAGAGCACCTTCACATGTCCCATGAATTTTGATTTATGATTAAATGCATGTCTTATGGTTCAAAACAGAACTAATAATAAACAAAATAAAAGGAAATACTTAGGGGCAATAAAATATCTTCAGGTGAATAAAGGCCAGTTAAACACAGCTGATGTGCCACATTAAAAAGACCCTTTCACTCAAACACTGCAAACATTCATCCTTTCTATAGCTTTAACCATGTGCAACTAAAGAAATCTTGACCACTTAAAAGGAAAGGAAAGCATCAAAGGGAAAGCATAACAGAGGCTCTTATGTAATACAGTGGCTATCAGGCTATTCCCAGACTCCCTTAAAGAGAAAGGCTGCTGGCATTCTCCCTGAGGCCACAATAACAAAGATTATGTCCCTGCCTTTGGAGACAGGTGGCAGAAAGTGAGGCATGAGAAATAATGGACCTTCATTTAGACACAGAAACAGACACAGACCTATTTTCCAATCTCTTCACGTTTATCTGCCCCCTGAATTCTCGTCATGAAAAGCAGAGGTTGTTTCCCTATCACCCTCTTTCTTATTCTATTACTGCAATTTTGCAGAGAGACCTGGAATTCTTGCTGCATACCCTGGAGGGATCACAAGAAAACCCCAAACCATGAAAGCATAAACATGAAACAACACTTGCAAAGTTTTGAGCTTTTATGTATGTATGTATGCATGGGAAGTGAGTATATATGTATGCATGGGAATCTGTTTTGCCTTGTCCTGTCAGCGGGTGTTGCATATTTCATGGTTTTTAAATTCCTTTGTAAGACAACTTTTTGTAATAAATTTTACTTGAAAGACAAGGAGAAGAAAGAGAGAGAGAGGGGGAGAGAGAGAGAGAGAGAGACAGAGAGAGAGAGAGAGAGAGAGAGAGAGAGAGAGACAGAGAAAAAGGTTGGGGGGATCTGACATGAGCATTACTGTACTAATCCAGAGTGTCAGATTGTTTCACTGAACAAAATAGATTCAGAGACATTACAACATGTTTGTCCTTTGCATAATGGAGATGGATTTGACGTTTTAAGGTTTTCATCTTTAATGCTGCCATCTTCAAAAATGATGATGGGGAACTACAATGAAACCTTGAAATTAATCTTTTTGGAGGGGTACAATAAGTGCCATCTCAGCAAAATGCTGGTAGTGACTGTTCTTGACTTTCTATCAAAAGCCTATCTAGTGATGCAGTAACTGATCAGCCATCAATGATTGGTAAATTTTTGTCATTCTGATTCTACCCAATGGATCATAAAAATGTTACTGATTGCGAGCATTGGTATTTTGACTTACACAATATTTTGAACCACTTAATATGAAGTCAGTGAAATAAAGATTTCAGACATGTGGGAGTGTTTCATAGGGTTTGAAGAAGGCACTATGAGTATATAGTATATAGAGAGGTATATTTTGAAATCTCATGCTTGTGTGGTTTTAAAATGTTCAACATGGACATTATAAATATTAGCAGAAAGAAATTAAGAAAATATGGTTACCTACCCCCAAATAATATTTGCTCCTTTCAAAAGTTTCATGAATAAATGACAATGCTAAGTGCTAAACTTTCATGACCTCAGGAGTCAACTTTATTTGAAGATATAAATGAAAAAAAGTGAATTAATCACGCTTTCTGCAGACACCAAAGATCAGTAACATCAACCTCAGCCCAGCAGACAGCAGTCAGACTTAGGCCAAAATTAGGCACGGTGATCAGTTAAATGTAAGAAAAATGCACTGCCTGCTTCAAATACATTGTTCACGCCCATTTGGGGGTCATTTTTCTTTCTCTATTAGTGAAGATAGCATCTATATTTTGCAGAGGAGTCAGATTTGCTGAGAGATATAGTAGAGGTTTGGTGGTCATGTCAGTAACAGGAATCTGTTCCTGTAAATTATGCTATTGAAGTCTTTATAGTGCCTTCGTCTGGCAGAGAACAGAGTATTGACAATTCAGCTGTATGTTTGACTTGTCTGTAGAATAAGAGGGACGGACACAATGAGAAAAATCTTACATACTCATTTTGAATGACGCAAACAAATTGGAGGTGAAATGAGATCTGCAGTTTTGATTTGTTTCAGAATTGCATTGCAATGGCAGAGACAAATATCTTTTCAGGCTGCAGTAGTAATTAAATGGACTGTTTTCCCAAGGTCAAAATAGCTCAGGAAACCACCATGGGAGCTACACAAAGCAGCACAAAAGTAAACAAAGCACAACCAAAAGTGTAAGGAAAACTTCCAAAGACTACTTCTTGCACAAAAATCTAGAAACTAGTCCACAAAGAACAATGGTCACCAAAATGAAAAACTGGTACAGAAAACAAAGTCTGTGGGCTAAAATAGGAAAGCAAAACAAAGTGAAATGTTATAAGTCAAACTGCTACCGACATTACTTTGCTTACTACCTTACACCCACCAGCCAAAGAAAAAATGGTAGTTGCAAAATAAAGTCTTCCACCATCTTCCACAGTTCGGTTTGGCTCTCTTAACCAGCCAAAAATGTAATTTTCAGGAAATAACAGCACAGTGTGTAGACAATAAAGAAAAATAAAGAAAATGAACATTTACAATTAAAACTGAACATTAAACAATGAAAGTATGTGTGCCGGTCTCTCTTTGTATGCAAACAAAAAGAGGTGATTCAGAAAGTGAGTCTAGATAAATGAAGCACACACGTTCACGTATCAAAATAATTAGGGCACATCACCCAGTCAGAAAAGGCACATACATCTGTTTTTCCCCCTAAAATGATCTTTTGATTAATGTTTTTATGAAAAATAATTTTACTTCTATCTGCCTTTATTTGTTAACAAATCCATATTTACATTGATTTCATTAAAAAAACAACAAAAAAAAAACCTCCAAGAGGTAATTATTAAGTTTGCAAACTACTCCTTACAATTTTATACCATTTTTCTGATAATCATCAAAAACATTCCAAAGCATCATCTGTTTTTTTTTTTTTTATCTCCCATATGTGTACACATGGGCAAGGATCCTGCTGCCCCATGTCCTGTGTCTGCTTGGGAACACTGGGTTCTAGGAAATAATCACAAAAGCAAAGTCCAGCCTCATACATTGTCAAGGTGTGTGGCCATCCTGATGTCATGACTCAGTGACGGATTAGGTGATGTTAAAATCTATCTGTCCTAGCTGAGGATTACTCATCACTATGTGTGAAGTTTTTTACTGCATTTTTTCAAACAGTGGTAGCATCAGTGGAGTTGCTCTACAGAGCAAAATCAGTCATTTATCAGTCCACTTAAAATATAAAATATATATATATATTCATATATAAAGGATATATATTCATATATAAAGGATCTATCTTCATATACTGACATTGTCTTCTGTGACATTAGTCAAACATTTCAAAGCTGACAGAAAATCTTGTAAAAAGCAGTTTTAAAAACAGCTCTGTGTAGTAGAAAGAATGAGAGCTAATATAAGAGAAGTCATGTAACTCAATTAAACCAGGATCTGTCACAGTTGCGTTCATTTGTGAGTTGAGACCAACTGCTTGACAAATACTTTGAAAAGAATTTGTGGCTCTTTGTATGGAACAAATTACATTACTCTGGAATGGTGATGGGCCAAAATTTTGTTTGTAAGCTGCAACTCTGACCATATGAAGATATGGATTTGGCTCTTCTTTTTGGCTCTTATGCAGTAGTCCCTTGTCTCAAGGTCACACAGCACGTAAGACCGCCTTAGGGCTACAGTCAGAACTTCATTGGCTCCTTTTTATCATATGATTACAAGCAACTGGTTAAAACATAAATTTGGCTTATCTGATAGTCTAAAAAATATCAAATATTCTATTGGTGAATGTTTACATACAAGTATTGTTTCATAATTTTGAAACAATACTTCAAGTTTGAAACTGGGTTCTTTAAATAAACACTGCTCTGATAAAATGAAAACGTTTTTGCTAGAAATGCATGAAAATCATGAAGTAAAAGTGGATGATAACCATCTATCTATTAGATTTTTATTAGAAAGGTTTTCAACAATCTATATTTGCACAGTTAAATGAAAGGGTTTGGAACCCATATCGATTTGAGGTACCCTTGCAGGTACCTGATAAGAACTGCAGTCATTTTCATTGAGCTATTGATTCACTTGATCAAGTCTGTTATGATTGGAATAGAGTAAGAATTGTAGTGTCAAGGTTAGTTTAGTTTTATAGGCCTGTTGAATGTTCACTCCTTGAATGACCAGAAATGACGGAAGTTGTATTTTTTGCAGTTTTAAGAAGGCTGTTTTCTTTCTTCTTTTTCAGGATACTGCTATCACCTCATATATTTTGAGCACAGGGAAAAGCAATTGTACCAGAGTGACTAATCTCACATAAGAACATTATCATGGTGAGGTCTCTAGAATATGAAAAAAATGATGTTATGTGACATCTGCATATCACACAATGCTAAACCAGGTCACAGGGATAACTGTGTCTACGACAACAGAATACTGTATATACTTACCTGGCAGGAAAGACACCATGATCACGAAGGTGGTTCACCCTGGGTGAGGCTTAGCCATTGCACTTGGGTTATGCTGACCTCTGCGAACTCTGCGAACTCTCGACTGCATAATTTGTGGTGGTGGGGGACTGCGTTCGCGCTTTCCCCTGATTTGAGCAGCTCATTGCCTAACACAAAAGTAGCAAGTAACGCATTATATTTACTCCGTTACATGTACAGAAGTAACTTTTTCCAATAAATTGTTCTTATAAATTGTTATTATATCATTTTAAATCACAATACTTTTCACTCTTAATAGAGTACATTTATGATTTAAAAAATGTACCTGTACTCCGTTACATTAGACTATACATTTATCGCTACTTTTACTTAATTTATTAAATTATTTTTATTCACACGTGCATAGCTTCTGTGATGTCGGCTGCTTTGATACACGTTTATATGACAATGGCTGTGTATGAAGTGGCATACCACATACTACTCATCAGAGATGGGCACAAATACATCAAAAAATATCTTTTTAAAAATTACAAATACTTGCTCATCAAATGTATCAAAATAAAATACAAAATACTGGTGTTAGATTCCCAGGACCAGCAGGAAAAACATCCACAGCTGAAGTGCCCTTGGGCAAGGCACTTAACGTCCAACTGCCCCCTGGGTGCAGGTGTGCTGCCCACTGCTCCTGTGCCTAGTGGTTGTGTGTGCTCACTACTGGTGTGTAAGGATGGGTTAAATGCAGAGGTCAAATTCACTGCTTAATGTGTGTGTGTGCGATCACGGAGATTTAATCTTTTCTATTAATCTTAATCTTTAATCTTTAACAGAAAGATATTAAATGAAAATTCAAGGAGGTTGCAGACAGTCCTTATGCTGATCTCACTTCCTCTTTCAAAACAAGCATCTGAATCCTCCTAATAATTTTGTTTTATGCCACATCTGTCTCCACAGGCCAGCCAAACTCCAAACCTGTGACATTTCCTCACAGTTGTCTGGATTCTTAAAACATTTACTATTTTGTGCCATGTATGTTGATTGTGGCCTGGAGTGCAGGGAAAAACAACCACCATGTCCCTTTGGGTAAATGTATTGGCCACTGTAAGTCTTCTCGCTGATAGCCAGGCACCTGTGTACCTCCAGCTTCAGCTAGTGAATGGAGCTGTCTTCCAAACATATTAGCTTTACAATACTACATAACTCATGAAATGAAAGAATACAGCAACTGGTCTTCCAATCTGCCTCACCTTGGCTAAAGTGTCTACTATGTGAGAAGGAGAATTACAAGAGTATGGGTAATTTGACATTCCAAATTAGGGAGGCAAGGAAAATACTCTATATGTAAGTTAATGTAAGTGTGATACTCTCAGTAAATTGTATTAACTGTATTAGTGCAGGGCTAGAACAAAGAGAGACAGTGTTAAAATAATACCTCAGTGCTAAACACGGTCATATCCTCACTTTATGGTAATGGATATTAGTCTAAAAGCTAAAGTGGTGCATGGAGAACACACAACTAGTCTGACCCCATTAGAATTCAGTCATGATATCTTTCAGAGGTGTCATTTCAATTTCCAAATTTCCATTTCAGCAAATTGAACACTTCAGGTTAAAACAAATATCTGTCTCTTATTTTGTTAAGTCTTGAACAATCCATGCTTTTCGCACAGGAAAATGTAATGTTTTTCACACAGCTGACTCGTAGACTCTGGGCAAGTTTGATGTAAGTGCGTGAGGAGTTTAATCGTGATTAACACATGTGGAATATAACATTAGACGTCCGATAACAAATGAGTACACAAATGATGCACTGTAGAAAGACAGGGAGCAAAGAATGACTTGCAAGACACGTGAGGCTCAGTGAGTCAGTGAATCTGCTAGACTTCACAAAAGTGACGTTTAAAGTTCCAGTCTATTTACAGATCATCCCAGAGAGGCAGAGCTAAATTGCAGCACTGCAAGGCGTGACAATGTTAATGATCAAGTGCAGCTGAACACTAAATAAAACAAACTTTTCCTCTGTACTTCAGGCACAGTGTTCTTTTAATTTTTTCTGTTCAATCTGTTCTATAAATTTCCCTCCACAACATCTCCTATCAGAGTAATAATCCAAAATGCATCATAGTGCATTTAATACATAAGCTCACTTTAAAATCTATTCAGTGAATGATAACCTTATGCTTATATTCTCATACTTTGTTGTGCAGAAGGCTTTTACATTTATTTGCATGTTGTGCTTGTTTGTCAGTGTGTGTACATGAGCACTGTACATATTCTTTCATGTTATTTTGTGTTTGTGACAGAGGGAGTCACTTTTAGATGTGCATAAGATTGAACGAGATCTCTGTTGAATGATACTTTGCAAGCCCTGGTGGTGTAGTTTACTATCACCGTGAACATAACTTGTTTGGTTTACTCTTCTTATATTCTTATATTATATTCTTCTTCCTTCAAACAGGCCTGAACTTTAAATCAATAATTTACATTTTGCTTTTTAAATTTGACTTTTGTTGTGGTTAACAAAACTTCTGAAGACTCTGGCACACACACACACACACACACACACACACACACACACACACACACACACACAGCGAGAGAGCAAGAGAGAGAAGCCTGTGTTTAAGGTAACGCTTAGCAGTGATTGGATTGCGCTACATGTTATTATATTATTTATTTATTTCAACTATAAACTTACAAGAAAAATTCTCGAAATGGTTAACAGTTCCAGGCAAACACGTTTCTCTGTTGTTGGCTATGTTGTTGACATCATCTTCCTACTACTGCTCCTCCTCCAATCTCCTATGATGTTGATCCACTGCATCAGCACCGTCACTTGCATCCTCATAGCGTAAGCGGGGAGTCAGAGAGACACGGGCCATTCGGAAGCCTCTGCGCATACATACGTAGACGCATCATAGCAACACACGCTTCGACCAAGATACCGACCAAATATACTCGGTCCACTTGAAGATATCAGTCTGTGGCAGACTCGATAAAAGAGGGTGAGTAAAAGCACAGGAATGGAGAGCCTGCTGGATAATCCCATGAAAGCTGTCCTTTATCTGAAAGAATTAACCACGATAGTGCAAAACCAGCAGAGTCTAATACAGACACAGCGGCAGAGGATTGACGAACTCGAACGAAAGGTCGAGGAGCTGATCGGGGAGAACCGACAGCTGAGAGACCCTCACCAGTACCATCATCATCATCACCCGTCTCCTCGAAGCCCCAGTCCTCAGGCCCCCGTTCACCTGCATCAGCACCCGGCCCCCAGCAAAGCCGGAACCCTAGGCCAGTCTCCGCAACAGCATCCCGGTCTGTCTTCACGGCCACCGCAGCATCCTCCTCCTCCTCCACCGCCGCTTCATCACCCGCAGCAGCTGCAGCTCGTGCCCACATCCCCGCCGTCACCAAAGGCGAGTCAGTCCAGTCCCGAATCAGCGGAAGAGGACAAGAGGAGCCCCTGCTGCAAGTCTCTGGTTCCGCAGACGCCCACGACTCTTTGCCGCTCCGTCGGACTCGCCAGAAAGGCTGAGTGAGTTAAACTGATAAGCAGGATATTACAACAAACATATGAGAATATGTTAACAACTCACCAGTTCATAATGCGTGACTATAGTCTGGGCTACTCCAGATACGATTTTCTGCCTGTTTAAATTTAGGCTAACCTAATTTTAATGCACACACACACGCACGCACGCGCGCACACACACACACACACACACACACACACACACACATATATATATATATAGAGAGAGAGAGATAGTGAGAGAGAGAGAGAGAGAGAGAGAGAGAGCGAGAGAAACCTATCAAAATGTCTTAATTCGCAAGCGTCAAGTGTTCTAGGGTTAAAGCAGACCACTGTTATTTTGCACAGTCGACTAAGTACCTTGGAGCGTGATGTGTACCAGCACGCGTGAATCAACTGGGGTTGATCACTGTTGACGTTTTTCTCCCCTTTAATATTTGAGGTTTATTTTAATACTCGCCCGGAATCCTCTACACAACTATATGTGTTATCCGGTGTTATCCTGTTCTGACAATATAACGTGGGCAAAAATTTGAACAGAAATGCTGAAACATTTTAAACAATTTAACTTCGTACTAAACTTTAAATATTGATAGATATGCGATAATGACACATCGTAATAAGATTAAGAAAATAAAGACTCGTCTAATATAGGCCTATTATTAATCCAGTGGACTCCATCCGTCAGTTATGCTGATGTTTAATCATACGTGTCTGTCGAAGAATAAATTAAATAGAAAAAGATGGGTAGCCTATAAATGTCACGAAATGTTCGACATTTCTACCAAGCTTTCTGTGTTTTCATTATAGGCTACTTTACGTATGTTAACACTGCAGTGGGGTGCGCTTAGTTTGATAAAATTTGAGTGAGCTTTTGCTCAGATTAGCGTTTACAGCGAGCCTACGCCATTTCTCAAAAACATATTCACATGGGAGTGCAAGTTTTTTTTTCGCAATAGAAAAATGAGACATCAAAGCTGTATGACTCTGTCTCTTGTAACTGATGACCTCTCCTTCTGAATGCATTCCAATAGGACCCTGGACGCATATCCTTAAAGATCTCCACTTAACAGGGGAGACTGATTAATAGTTTATGACAGAACTCGTCGACTGGGCTAAGAAATGGAAGGGCACAGGACACATCGACCCCTGTGTGGAGGAATTAATGGGCAGACAAAGATTAATGACCATCATAAATCATACTCCTAGGTTAAAGGGAGAAAATAAGCAAACAAACATGCTGGAGCAGTTAGCAGGATATTTTTTTGTTTCTTGGAAATATTTCAATTTTGACTTTTGACTTTTTTTTACTGTGAATTTGATTCAGCTGTTTTTCACTTTGGTTTTGTCGGTAGACAGTCATGTTTTTATAGCTCACAGCATCAGATTGTAGGAAATTAGATTTTACTTTTAGGCTCTTATGACTTTTTTATGCTTAATGAAACTTTTCTTATTAGCCTTTGATAGTCAATCAGATCCATTATTGCAGTCCTGCTGATACCTTATTTTTCCATTTATTTCCACTCTCTCTTCTTGTCAATACTAAATCCAAGAGTTACTTACAGAAAAAAAAGATGGTTCATGAAGGTTTTATTAAGAAACCATTTCCATATGGCATTTGTTTTATTTCTAACAAGTGCAAAATAAAGGTTTGGGAAAGATAAATATGATGGGGAAGCAGGCTTTCCGAAAACCAACTTTGCTGTACCAGCAGAATCAACATAATATACTCACTCTGTATCAGGTCCTGGCTCCTTGTGCATCCATGACCAGATGGCCAGGTGGCCAGGTGTTACAATCAGCTCTGTAGACAAGCAGACGGCACCAAAGAAACCAAGCATCAGACACATACTCCTCATGCACTTAAGGCAGGACAACATTTAAACATACTGACCAAAAAAAACCCCAAACAAACCCCAAAAGGCTACTGAACACCACAGCACTGGCTAGATTTGCTCCAGAGTCTCTGAGGAAACATGCAGAACTTTATTTGCCAGCCTAACACCACTCTGAGTAAGATGATTTAGTCATTCTCATTTGACTCTGTTGGAAGCTGACAACCTTCATTTCGCTTTTGGACTTCAGTGAGCGGGCTTTTGGAACATCTGATCAGAGAAATTATTGATTTCAATCAGATCTGAATTGTCAAACTACCTTCTTCTTCCTTATGTTACTCCTTCTTCATTCTACATCCATCTTTCTTAAGGTTTAGCTCTTTAGGCTCTGCATTTGTAATTCCTCTGAAGGACACTTTCCTTGATACTCTTGTACAAGTTGTTTTGACCTGCAAGGTCAAATATGTGGTGTTGTCATACTGTCAAATTCAGCATCCAAATGGGTTTCAGTAATAGAACGTTTTGGAACTCTGCATCTTCCTGTCAGTGTGTAAAGAAATGATTAGTTACTCATAGGGCAAATGCATCGTATATATTTTGTCTACATCTTTGTGCAATGATGCAATAAGTAATCATATCAGAATAAGATGGAAATCTCAGTTTCCATGCGCCCTTCCTTTGCTGTGTCATTCTTAGCCATACGTATCCTGAACTTGAACACAGATTGTCCATGAAAATGCCACTTTCAAACCAAGATATTCTTATAGCTCCCTTTGTTATTTTTCTTCTAAGTTCTGTTTGCTGGCAGTGAAATATCAATCATACTCAGTCACTGAGGGTCCAGCTGAAAAGAGGCCTTTTAACTGAATGTTGAGACAATCTAAAATTGTCAAAGGAGTAAGCAGTGCACTAGAAGTCACAACCTCCATAAGAATGAATGGCATTCAGTCCCATACAAATCGGGGCTTTATATTAGGGATCTGTTGAGATCTTAATAACATCACAGGGCTCTCCTTCATTGTATGTGAGACATCACAGGCCTCTCCTTCATTCATCTGATCTAACATTAGCAATAAGCGTATGACAAATGCATAGAATATAATCACACATATCCAACAGATTTTGGAAACAAAACTTCACAGCAGCTGTGGTACTAATCACAATCTATTATTACAAAGTGAGAGATCATTTCTCATGGGAGTAGCAACAATGCTGTGTATGAAAAAAGTGAAGTACTGAACAAATTGAATGGTTAGAGACCAAATAAATAATTATACACTTGCATGGGTAGTTTGCATAAAGTGTACATTTAAGAATATGTGTGTGTCATAATTGTAGATCTAACTGTAAGCGTGAACAAGACATGAAGTATACCGGAGAGTGTCTAGTTTAAAGTGTGTTTCCCAATCCCCGTCAATGTACCCCCTGAGCTATTACTAAATTTACTGCAGAGACATGCAACCTTTCAGCATCTAAAATTCCTCTAGATAGGAGGATCTTCTGAATGAGTTAATGCAAATGCACTGCAGTGGTTAGAATATCCTAGGTTGATAATACATTGTTAGCAAGTTGATCAATCCTAAATTGCACTAAGATGGCATTTGTCAAAACAACTTAGAACTGGTGCTCTTCTCTCTTGCTGGATGTAGGGACACTATTACAAAGAACTTATTCCCTCAGCTGATTTTTATGAGAGTGGCTTGACTAAGAAAATTATGTTCAGCTTAACAGATAGTAGTTATTTGTAGGTGGGGCCCAGCGGAAGCTTAGTTTAATGTTAAGCTAGTCATTACTAGAAAATCAGACTGCAATTTTCTCCTCTTTTTTGTGATATTGTCTCTGGCAACAGTTGGTTTAGCTCGCAGAGTTCATCACATGATCTGTCATGGACACAGCCATCTGCTGCTTTTTTTTTTTTTTTTTTGGCAGGCGGCATCATTATCTGTCCAGGGACATCCCCCTTTGGAACTCTCCAAGGGGATCATGAAGTCGTTAATGCATTATAAATTTAGAGCTTACAATTAGGAGACATAACTACATCGTCAATATAAATACAGATGTCATGCAGTATAAATCACAATGCATATCACATGTTTATTTCATGCATAATACATTTCACCTAGAATTTAATGAGGATCCCTCCATCATAAAGTAATCAGTGTTAAAGAAAAAAACTTAAATATTCATTAACCACCTTGTCCTATCAGTCACAGAAGGTCATGGTCACAACTTAAGAGTTTTACCGTTCATGGTCATAGAGGACGGTCAAGTTTTTCAGTTCTTTCTGTCAGTTTTTGTTCTGACAGAGACTATATTTCACACCACAGAAAACTGTGAGCATATGGTTAGTGCTAATGACAAAACAATAACACTCATCTAACATCAGCTAGTATCACAGCTGAGACATCAATCTTAAGAATTACAGTTGACCACTTAATCTTTTGATATGCATATATCTTATCCAAGGAAATTGAGATGTGTAGAACCAGACTATCAGGCTATATGTAGAGAGAGCTTTTACATATGAGAATATTAGGGTATCTGTCATGACCTTAAAAATTCTATTTAATATTTGACATTATTAATCATGTCAAATTCCTTCTCATTTGTGCAACTTGAATTTGAATGAAGCGTGGACAACAGTTTGTCTTTATTTCTGATGATAAAAAACACACAAACATTCTTTGGAGTCTGTCTCAAAGTCTCATTGTCTCGGTGGCTCGGTGGCTCTGAACAGCAGCCTGGCACTACTGGAATGATGTTTTTTCTGGCTTAAGCAGGTATGGAGTGATGGACAAGTGGAGAGTGACCTAGCTCAACATGATGTGCACAGTTCTAGAGGGCTTCTGACAGATTCACAGATAATGACCTCCTTCTTTCTCATACTCACAAGCCACCTCGCTGGTATTAGCTTGTGACTTCAGTCCTCCTTAGTGTCTCCATTTCAGTCTCCATTTACCATTTCCCTTGCTGGACTTGGACGAGCTCCATGGCCCTGATCTTATATCTCTTTGTCTTGGTGACAGATTGTGTGTGTGTGTGTATGTGTGTGCGTGTGTAAGCGTGCACGCATGTGTGTGTGTTCACGTGACGTGCAGGTAGCTGTGAGGTGTGTTATTGGAACATTCGTGCTCAAGATTTGCTGTCTCTGCAGCTAGAGAATAGTTAAAGGTTTATTCACGCGGTGTGTGTGTGTGTGTGTGTGTGTGTGTGACTACCAGAGAGCAGCCTAGGGAAATTTGTTATACTACTGTAGGTGAAGCCCTCTATCTTTCCACTCAAGCATTTGCTGTCAAGCATCTGATTTTATTCAAGTCAAATAGGTGGTTGTAGAGGCAGACATACACATAATTTCTCCCTCGTGACAAGCACAAACACTTCTCCCACCAGTCAAAGTCCTCAAACTCTTTTGCATTGACCAGCTGCAGGGCCCTATTCAGTGTCTGTGCCCCAAGTGGTGTGACAAAAGGAAGCAAGGTAAATGTCTCAGTGACACCAGCAGACATCAGGAGTGGGACAACTGAGGACTTGCTCTGAACCACTCATTTTGCTGGCATAACACAATGTTTATATAATCAGTGAATGAATCTCTCTTCAGTGAAGCTACGCATCTCTTCCTCTCTATCTGATCTACCTCTTGGCAATGCGGTGCTTAGATGTCTGTAGATTAATGATGCGATACACTCCTGCCAGTTAGATGCTAAACTCTTATTAAGGTCTCTCACAAACACACATTCTGTATTCACTAGAAAAGGGCCATCATATGGTTGAGACATACATGCATATATATATATATGTTTTTTTGTTTATGTATATATATCTATATCTGTCTATCGATCTATCTATATATATCTATATCTATCTATCTATCTATCTATCTATATATATATATATATATATATATATATATATATATATATATATATATATATATATAAGTATGATACCTCACTCTCCTTCTCTCATCCATCCTTCTCTCTCTCTCTGTCCCTGTTTTGTCAGCTCCTCTCAGTAGCAGGGATTCTCTGTCAGGCTTTCCTCTATGTAGATGCCAGGCACGTCTGTCTGACTATGACAGGGTGACCGACTCTGGCTCCTGCTCTGCAGAAAACCTAAATCATGAATATCACATTTTGTGCTGAGTGCTTTTAGATTGCTTTTTTTCCATGTGACTATGCAGCTGGAATTTGTTCACCAATCCCTGGTGCAACATTAGCGATTTCTACATGTGCCAGGGCAAAGCGTATTTCAGCTCTCGACAGCATGTATAGTCTTGTTTTGGCAGGGAGAAAGGGAGTGACTTGGTATTCAGTGTGAAAAGGTTCATCTGTAAAGGTGCCTTACAGGAGCGGCCGTGTCCTGTACACACACAAGTGACAGAGAAGAGGAAGGGGAAGATGAGAGAAGGTAGTTGTTGAACCCAACGTTATGTTACACTCCATGATATTTTACTGACAAAGAGACATTGGAGGGATGGGAAAGGGAAAAAAAGAGGAAAGAGGATGATAGACTACATTTATATGTATTTATTTAAAAGATGCTCTTAGGCAGAATGACTTACAAAACATGTGCAAAGGTAATTATTGAAACAACATAAGTGCAGGTGTCTTGCAAGCTAACTGATGCCTAATTGTACCTTTTCTCAGCAAAAACAAGATAGCCAGCTGAGTGATCTGAGTTAAAAAAAAAAGCAATCTGGGAGAATTTTTACAGTTTATACAGCAGGTACATTCTGGTTGTGTTGCAGAGGAGGTGTCATATATTGTCCTTGCCCAGTGAGAAGGGAGTGTTATTCAGTATGGAGACAACAGGCACCTGCGACCAGGATAAAGTGAGAATGTGTGATTTACATATGTGAGAAAGAAGAACAGAGAGAGCTAGAGATAGATCGATAGATAGAGAGAGAGAGAGAGAGAGAGAGGTCTGTAGAGGTGTGTGAAGATGTGGAGAAGACACAATCAGAATATCAAGTGGTCAGATTTTTGGCATGATGTGGTATGACTCAGCTTGAATTGCAGTTTGCAGTTTGCTGTGATTTTTCATCAATCAGAGTGACATTTGCTGGTTCACCCTCATCTGTATTACGTAGGGTGATTGCCGTTGTATATCTTGTCCTCAGTAATGCCATTCAGTTGCACAAAGAGTGACCAGAATCCTGACTTTGGATAGCTGTGCTGTTCCTGACAATTAAATCATAGAAGTAAAGCATAAATGTGTGGTTGCATCAGAGTTGCTTTTGCAGCTTCTGTGTTATGCATATTACAGAGTTAGAATGGGAATAGACCACTCCAGAGGGTTGAAGTCGAAATACACGCATCTAATCAGTTTTAAACAGACAGTGTAAATCATCAGTGAAATGTAATCAGTGGTACATCAACACTCTGAATAAAGAGTTCAGTTCCCAGCAAGAGCTCCACAGCCCTGACAGCAGCCTACTTCATATAATGTTTAATTAGCCAAAAAATGGATCTGTCTTATTGTCTTTTTTTCAGCATCACAGATGTCCATAGCCCAACTCAATCCTCAATGCTGTGTTGATTTAATGTGATGTCCTGGAAATGACTTATCTGGAGTTAAAGGTCTTGATGATTACATTTAGATTCAAGTATTAGAGGTCAGGACCTCTCAGAGAAAGGGAATGATTGATGGAAATACCCTATTCATTGCCAAAGCTAATGTTTACCTATCTGCCAGAGAAGCAAAGGGGCTGGCTTGAGCTCAGCATCCAAACTCTCTAACAGGAATCATCATTGTCTGTTAGAAACTCCTCCAGGCGTTTTCTGTGCAGAGCAAATGAATGTTGTTACATCATACAAAGATTCTTAATATTATTCATTTGCATTCAACTGAAAAACGTAAATGACAATGCCGTCCATCAGAAAGACTAAATTGCATTTTCTGTTTCATCAGTCAAATTGTTTTCATTTGTTTGTTGTCGGTCCGTAATTCTGGCTGATCTGTGTCGTGTTTTATCTAAACTTATCGTCATAACTGTGGCACAGCACATTCTTTCTCAGCTCATTCTACGTTTCCTTGGAAATGTCAGGTAATATTATATGCCTGACCAAGACTAATGGCAAAATCCCTCTGCGTTACCCTGCAGGGCATAGCTCAGGTGATCAAAGCAGACAGAAAACGTCCAATCGCTTTTTCTTTCTTCCTACTGCCGCTCAGCCTCCAGTCAAATGATTTATGTAGCTTTTTCATTGCAGCGCCATGTGCATGCGGCCATGTGCTCTGACACACACGCACACACACAAACGGACACATCAGAGGTCATACAGCCGCCGTAGGATGTTGTCATGACATTGCTGCAGTGTACTGTGATCTGTGT
Source organism: Chanos chanos (assembly GCF_902362185.1). Taxonomy (NCBI): domain Eukaryota; kingdom Metazoa; phylum Chordata; class Actinopteri; order Gonorynchiformes; family Chanidae; genus Chanos; species Chanos chanos. The sequence continues at coordinate 22,529,817 of NC_044495.1, forward strand.
CTGGTTCTCCCTGTGTGGTTTGTGAGTCTTATTCCCTGCTTGTTGACCACAGAAGAAGGCTGAAAAACTAAAGCAATGAAACTGTAAGCAATAATTGTCATTAACGTGCCAGTGAGTACTTTATGCTCTTGTCCTTGATCAGGTTGATGATGTTTGTCATAAAGAATGGCATTGAGAGATCACTGAAGTTACAGTATAAGAGAGAGTCAGGAAAAATGTGATGAGTAGAAAGGTATTGAAAAGGAGAAATCCATTTGAAAGTGCACTGAGACACTGTGAATGAGGACAGAGAGTGAGACACCAGCAAAAGAATAGCAAGCATTGGAAACAATCCATAGAATGTAAGAATATTTAGTGAGATTTGAGATGGAGAGATAGATAGACAGATAGATAGATAGAGAGAGAGAGAGAGAGAGAGAGAGAGAGAGAGAGAGAGAGATGCAAGTGTGTTCACTCACATGGTTTCCCCATGTAGGCAGATTTCAAATTAGTGCAAAAAGCAAATTCTATTGAATTATTTCAGCTACTACAGAACTGAGCTCACAGTGAACTGCACATGTATGGCCAGATATGTTAAAATGAGATACCGTCCTTGAGGCTTTTCCTAGTCAGAACATACTGGTAATAAGTAACATACAATTGGGTGTTGTGGCACTTTTTGAGCGCTGTACAAACTCTCACATGATAAGATTTTATAGTACATTGTTATATTGGGCATGTTTTGTATAGTTATGCCGCAATCGGTCTGTTACTCATGGAGAGATCAGTGTGGTCTCTATGAAAGAGGAAAGGAATTGTAGTATGAGAGAGGGTAAAAGACAAGAGAGGAGTGTCCAGTTGAACTGGTAGACAAGAGAGACAGCAGGGGCAGTATCAGAGGGGTGCTGCAGTGCAGCTGAGCGACTGCACTGCAAAGCTACAGCTAAAACCCCATGTGCTTTGGTTAGACCTTAAAGAACCCAGCACTTTGTGGGTGTTACATCATTAGTCCCTATGGTGTAGAAGAGGGGCTCAGGATGCTGTTGCCTACAGGGCTGTTTTGGGAGTATTTTGTTGTTTTGATATGTTGTTTTTTGTTTTTATGTCTGAACAACTGCACACACACACACACACACACACACACAGACACACATGCGTGCCCACACACACACACACACAAATTGGTCAAGCTGAAATTTTAGTGATTCAGCATTCACATGTGCGATGAGCCTCAGGTGGAACTGATAATGTTCACACTTTATTTCCTCCATGTTCCATTACCTCCAATCTTTAACACAAACCTAATCCCATTTTCAGTTCCTCTCACCTCTTCTTTTTTTCCTTATCTATTACTTTTTTCCTGTCACCCTGAGTTCTCTCATTATTATTGTTCTACTCTTTTCCTTCACCCGCCTTTTCCCCCCCCTCGTCTTCCTCAGCGTTAGGCCTCCCAACATGATATGTTCTCCCTGATCTAACTGTAGCCTCCTCTGCTTTACAGACACTCTCTCTGTTTAGCTTAGCCACTGTATGCATGTACGTGTGCATTAATGTACATGTGTAGGGTTGTCTCACATCACCTCTTGGAAAATGGAAGAGGTTTAGTCTTTATTTATACCAATAAATCCACCATAAATCCTACTGTGTCACTGCTGTATTAAGAACACAACACACACACACACACACACACACACACACACACACACACACACACACACACAGACTTAACAAGCAACACATACCCCACTGTTACACTCCTGGAATGTGCATTGTGAATAGGATACTAGGGCCGAGACACAGTGCGATAACTCCTCTGTCAGAGACGCTGCATGCGAGCCACCATGTAGTCTGATGACTTGCTGTTTTTATCAGTGTAGGAGATTAGGGATCCAACAGAGGAAGCAGCTGACATCACCGTCCTTTCAGAAAATGCCTTTTATCTGCATTGTTATCAGAGCCATGTGAAGATACACACTGTGTTCTTTCAGAAAAGGTTGTGCTGCAGTATCCTCTCTGAGAACCTGTCTCTTGCTTTCGTTGTCTCTGTTATGCACTCTCTTGGTTGCTTACACTGTCTCTCTTTCCGTCACCTTTCTTTTTACTTCCCAGTTTGGAAACAGCAGAACCTCCTGACATGGCTCCTACCTAATGCCAGATACAAAGCTTTCAAGAAGTCTCAATATATTACTGCTGATTTAGTGTTTTTATATTTGTGTATGTGTGTGTGAGCACGCGTATGTGTGTGTGTCCGTGTGTGTGCGCGCGCGTGCGTGTGTGTGTGTGTAACTACATATAATAACTGAGACCTTTTTGGTGTTGGTCTGTTAGTCTGATGGCTTACTTGATGACATATTTTCATATTTCATATTTTACCCTTTGGACCAAGATCATCAATCTTAATGCGTCACATTCACTTCAACAGAGAGTGAGTACAGGGCTGTTGTGTTTGAGAAAAATTGCAGAGTTGATGTTAAACCGTGATTCAGTGATTCTCAACCACATTTGTTTTCCTGAGCTTGTTCTTGCCTGTGTTGTAAGGTTTATGTGTGACCTAAGAAATTACAAGACTGTAATAGAGTGAGACAGCATGAAGGCCAAGTGGTGATCTGTTTTGTACTGGAGCACAGCACTGTGTGAGTATAAGCACAATGGAGACATTGCTCTTAAATGATGGCAAGACTTTTCTCTGTATTTGTCTGCAATTTCTATTCACAGTGATATGCTACATATGATTTGCTGCAAATTTGTAGCAATGTCTAGTTCTCCTTATTTTGGGCCATTGCAAGGTCATACTGCTGTCATACAGACCATGTTTATTTTGTTTTTTTGAATGGCATTGGTCTGACAGGCCATTCTCAAAGTAAAGAACCTAATAATATCAAAATCCCATACAGATCAAACCAGGAGATACTTTGTAATCAGTTGTAGAAAAAGATGGATTTTATTACTCCATTTAGACTGAGTGCACTTATATTCCCTCTTATCAGGGTCACTGTCTTTCCACCAGAGCAATAGAAAGAAGAAAAGAAGGCATTAAGAGGAGTTATGGAATTACTCAGTACTGTTATTGCCACTGTTCCCACTGTATCATAGAAATGCTCTCTTAAAAATAATCCAGGAATTACTGGATGGTTTAATGTGAAGAAAATGTGATTTTCATCCTGTTCTTCTCATTTCTTTATGCCAGATAATTTTGCTTTTGCACCAGGATGAATGGTTGCATAGTCCATCACCATCGTACAGTGACGGGAAAGCGTGAGGAGTGTATTGACAGACGCATTTTATAGGAAAATGAACACAACTCATGACATGAAGTACTGTGAGCGGACTAAGCCTCCAAACAAATAGAGCGGGCATGTGGGAGCTTATAGATTTGTACTGTGAGGTATTAGGGGCTTAGCTTGGGAGGTGCAGAGTGGCAGTGAGAATTTAGATCAGAGACAGTGCTTTCTGAGCTCAGTTTAATCTTGACCACCTGCTGCGGCCCTGATTGATCAGGTTGCCCTGACGTGCCTAAAAGCAAAAAGCGCCGAAAGTGATAACCTCACGAAACAGAGACAAATGACACAATGGCCTCATCAAGAACAGACTGGTAGAGCAGCAGCATTAAGAAAACAAGGACCAAACAGGGACACTGAAAAACATGATGACACCAGAGAGCGGTGCTGTCATTAGGTGATACATCCCACCAAAAAAAACCCCCAAAAAACAAAGAGAATAAACTGGCCTCATCTGAGAGTGGCCCGTAAAGTAATAGCCGTATCAAAGTAAGTTTCAAAGTCTTCAGATGGATTCAGATGGACTAAAGAAGATGGATTAAAAGAGGAATTTCTTTGATTTTAACACTCTTGGAATATTTAAAAGCAACCTACCTTTACGATGGTGTTTTGATATTTTTGAAATTATCACCACACTTTTCAAGGTCATCCATTATATTCAGGAGAAAGGCATAGAAAAACATTACTTGAATGCATTTGATGTTGTATTCCTTTGCTGTTATGCACAAATCCTGAGATGTGTGTGTGTGTGTGTGTGTTTAGGAGCACTTTTAAAGGAATTAGGATGTAGTACTCTATGTGAATGGTAAAAAGTGAGATTCAGAGATGTCATGCAGTTCTTTCCACTGGAGTATTATCTGACTTTGCTTTGCTTTTATTCAGAGCACAAATTCCTGAATCATAGTCATACACACACAGACCTAATCCTCTCTAAGCTGGCTCTTAAATATACAGTGAGCCTCTGGCCTGTCATTGTCCAGGGAGGGCGCATAAATATCTTTGGTCCCCGCTAACCACGAAGACTGCGTTGTGTCGAGCAGGCTTAGTTATGACAGGGGACAGCTGGCCCTGTGACGTCATCATGTAATTCGGAGGAAGTCCTCACTGACCTCATATATGATATCTCTGAGGTAATACCCTGTTCTTTGGTGATGATAGCAATAGATTTAGTTAAAGGATGTTTTGTTGATGCTCAGTATGCACAGTTTGTTGGGAATACACTAGTTCATTTACTGGTCAGAAGCCTCCTGACTTGGTATGCAGCACAGCTGGATCTCTCAGAATGTGTATGTGTACAGCTGTGTTTTTATGACATTATTTGCTATTAAAGGACTACTGACCCGAACTGTGAGTACAATAGGTAGTGACAAGGGATGTGGGCTAAGTCACAGGAGTGCAGAAGCCAATTGCATTTATTCAGAAACATAATTCATCTCCTTAGCAAACAGATTTGAATTACGTGACTCCAGGGCCGAAGATGCTTTTATCCACTTTGAAATGACCCCTCTATTGACAAAAAGAAATGTCACAGCATCTTGCCAAGTAAGTAAGGACCTGGAAGTGAGAGCCAAGGCAGGTCTTTCAAAATGTTTGTCAACTTTTAAATATTCTGTCATTTAGGGAGTTCAGCTCTTTTGAACCTAGAATGTTCAGACATTGATTGATACAATTGTGAGAGTAGTGTATGTTATATGTTACTGTATTGGAATGAATTCTTCATGAACAATTTGATACTGATGCAAGAAAGCAGTATACGGAAGAATTTATTTCAATAAAGCATCTAAATCTTTGAGAGTACAATTAGCTGATGTGCTTGGTCAGAACTGCCAAAAGATTTTCAAACTCTGACCCTGAGGTCACATACCCGAGGAGCAATCTTAGCTTGATGTATGTTTTGCAAACGTAGAGTGTTTGATATTATCCTGCAAACAACCAGTGCACTGGCATGTTTTTCTTTCCATGTTCAGGACCTTAACACTTAGACCCATCGTTGCTCATTTCCTAACCTTGACACAGCTGCTGTACAGAATTTGTAAGCACAGGAAATTTGTTAATTTTATGAAATCCTGGCCCACTTTATTTTGATAACTTTAAATGTGTTTTCAGCTCTTAGATAATATTTCCAACAAGAGCCGTAAATGCTTCCAGCGGTCAAAGCTGGCAGTTCATTATTCATCAATGAACCAGGCTGTTTGTTTATTTCATTGTTTATTTTCTCCCTGTACTTTTCAAAGAACAGTTATTATCCGTCTCAACAGAGTATTCAGACTCACTCTGGTAATCTGTCCCTTAGGAAGCTGTGTGTGCACACGGCCTTTTTAAGGCCCTCTGTATTGTTGAGTCACAGCTGTTAAAGAAAACACAATTAGAGGAGCTATTAACAATAGTAATTAATTAGCCATTGTCCTCTTCTTACCGCCACTCCATGCGGCCACCAGAGATATGGCCTCTTTGTATGCGGATACATCATTAACCCGCCCCCCCCTCTCCCTCTCTCTGTCTGTATCAATGCAGACCATGTCTCTGAGTGAAGCCTCATTGCAGGACAACCCATAAGGATCTCACTGTCTATATAGCATTGTTGGTATTGGCTGATGTGGATAGAACTTTGTAATTGATAATACTTCCCCCTGACGTCCCTCGTGACTTCCCTCTTTTACTTTGCCCTTGAGCTGGGACTTCATGTACTCTTCCTTTTTACCAATGCCTTTTCACACACAGACCAGAGTTATGAACAAGCATGGGAGGGGGGAAAGAAAAGATAGATTAGAATAGAGAGAGTGGGGAGGAAGAGAGAGAGAGGGAGAGAGAGGGAGAGAGTAACAGATAAAGGACATGGGGGAATGATTTGTCTTTGTAAATGGGTGCTTTCTCCCCTACCATATCCCTTGACCTGGGCTCAGAGAATGCCTTGTGGCTAGATTTTATTAACGGCGCTCTCTGACAGCTGGAGTAATCTGGTGCAGCTCCCCCTGTGATGCAGTGTCTGCACGGAGGTAGAGAGTGGAAAGGAAGGAGAGGAGGACAAAGAGAATGGAGAGAGAGAAGAAGAACTTGTAAGGGAATGGGTGGAGATCAGGAGATGAGGTGGATGAGGTTAGGGAGTGCAATAGAGTAAATAGAGACGGAGAAAAAGGGCATGTGTCTCTTTTTATTGATACATTGTAGTTTTCTCTGAAGATGATATTGTCTTATCTAAAGGTTTTTTCCCTTTGAAATGCCTGTGGAATGTTTCCCACGGTCTTGGAAGTCTCCCTTTGCCATGGCAGGCACTTCCAGTTGAGTTGAGAGAGCGCATCATCCTTGAGGAGAACACTATTCACTCCATACTGCCCATGACAGCACAGGGGCCTCACTGCCAGTGCTTACCACTGAGCAAGAGTGAAAGAGGGACCCTGGCCAACCCACCCACCTGAGGAACATGGCCATTTGTGTTTCCATGGATTCCTTGCCAACATCTGAAAGAGTGGCATAGCTGGTAGGTTGAGCTATGACTCTGTGATGTAGGATGCACCTCTGCTCTATTAGACGGTGCTTTAAAAAGATGCACAACTTGGCAGCCCCCATCTGAAGATTAAAGCCAAGTTGTGATTAAAATGCCAAGCTTTTTATCCCTGATTTCTTTGAAGTGAGAGGCAAGGGACTGGGTTGTTCAGCTCGAATTTGAAATGGTCATCTGTGCTTTGTTTGACACGAGCACTTGCTGGACTTCAGATGGAGAGGGAGAGAGGGCTTGCGAATAGACACGTTCTACAGCCAATCTGCTGTTTCTATCAACATATGGGCTGGAGCTGGAGAACCTCCATCTCTCTGTCCTGCATACTGAGCACATGTGTATTCTTAGTCACAAACATACACACACACACAGACACACACACACACTCACATTCATATTCTGTAATGTCTCTACCCTGTCCTTTATGTATAGAATCATTTCTGGGAGGACAATCATCAGAAAATTGAAAACATGCCATCAATAGCTGTAATTGTTTTTGCAAAATTTCATATCCTTGGATTTTGTTTATGCCTTGTTTTCTTTTTGACTCTTTGTGAATGACTCTTTTATTTTGTGCTTGACTGTAGTTTTTATCGAACAGAAACAGGAGTATTTTTGATTTTACAAATGTAGTATGAAATTACTACATAGAGAAATTCATAGAGAAAATCAAAGGTCTTAGGTACTTATGAGGAGAATGTCTTCTTTCTAACAAAATTATGTGTTTTCCTGCCTTTCGCCTTGACTACTGCTCCTTCGTTAAAATTTTTTTTTTTTTTACAAACTTGTGACCGAAACTTGGCAGTTATGTGTACCCTCCTCCTAAAAGCATTTGTATTCGTACTCTGTTAAGTACACTGTAAAGTGCCATGACATTACCTTAATTATGCATTTGAACTGATGTGTAATGTGTTCCTAATGAGTTACGATTCATGGTCTGTACTGGTCATTCGAAGTTTGTAATCCTTGCTCATTAATAATGCAATGGTTGGCACAATGTCAAATCCACTGAATTATAAAGGACCTCGGTGTTTTAACTCAGAACTCAGGGACTCGTTCATTAATCCATGTAAAAATATGTTCTCCCATCAAAGACTTTTGTTGTCCCATCTACGCTTGTACGCTGAGTATCCTTCTTCTTAGGACACAACACTGTTTTGATATATTGCTAGAAGTATGTTTTGTTCTGTGTGGACTGTAATTTGGTTCAAACAAATGCAATAAGCTCAATTAAAAATGCATCCAAGATTCTGTTTACTAGCACGCTTATCATTTACAATGGCATCCCATGTAAGCAGATCTTTGTGTGATTACACATTCATGCAGCAAACTCTGTTGCCTTTAACCAGATCCTTTGTTTTCTCAGCCTTGTAAAAATACAAAGCTCTCTTGTAATGCAGAGGTAGCCACAGACTAATCATCTTGACTGTCTTCATTGCACCTAAAGAAATTCTTTATTTGATCTCCTGTTGCTCCTCTCCTACAGGAACCAAACTGTTCTGCACCAGTTCTGCTGCCCTGCCCCAGACGCCCCAGAAACTGAAACCCAGGCTTGTGTCCCCAGGTAAGAGGAAGTGCCTCCTGACAACCATGCCGTTGTCATGGCAATGACTGCGCTTCTCCTGTTTCTGGTAGTGCCAGGCAACACAACTGCCCTAGTTATGTCCATGTTGAAGTGGTTGTGAGTCTTTTCATGTCTTTTCTTCACACACCTTGCTATCTGTCCCCCGTTACCTTAATTCATTACTGTAGAAATATGACTTTACTTTTGGGACACACATAACATTTTAACCTCTAAAAAGTGCATGTCCAGTGAGAGCATACATTATTAATTTCTCAGTGATTAGCTGGCCATTGGTGTTGAACATTGGTTTTCAGCGTGGTTGCAGACAGAAAAGAGTGTCCCCCAGAGCCACTGAGTCTTTCTGCAGAGGCCAAATTATCCTCACCGTAAAAGCGTATCTGTTTGATAAATACAGAAGTCTTTACAAGAGATATGCATTGCACTCGCCCCTATGATTTGGTAAATGATTGTTTTTCTGGAGCACTACTTCAAAGGACAGAACCATTTTGTATTTATCTCCTTAAACTAACAAGTATTGAATTTTGTTATAAGCAGTGTTTTTGATTACCTAGACAAATTAGGCATAATTTGAGGAATGAAAGAAATGAAATGTGGACACAACATGCTGCACCTCAAATTACAGCTCCAAAGTTTTTTACATTCACCTCTCCCATTGCTCTGGAGCCTGGCAAATTGCATTGACTAGTGGAGGCACATCAATAGTCTTTAAGCAAACCATTCATGATGTTTGTTTTGGACCTTTCTGTTTACAGAGACAGATTTGGTATCGAAATAGTTGAAAAAAAAAGGAGAGGAACAAGCTGAAAAGTAAACTGGTATTGATGTGGATCTCCCCCCTGTGAGACTGGATACGAGAAGTGCTGGTGGACCATAGGAGACTTTCCAACAAACAGCTGCTAAATCATAATTTAAAATGCTGCTGAAGCCTGCGGTTATTGAATTAGTCACAGAGAGAGGGCAAGAGAGAAAGAAAAAGAAAGATGTAATCACACCACTCCAATGTCTTTGTCTTGGTGTGTACTGCAGAGACAAAAATAAAGTAACATTTATCAGATAGCTGTAATATTGTTGTTGTGTAGCAATATCATATATCTTATCCCTGAAGGGACATAGATAGATGTTTCTGTCCTGGGTAAAAGACTGATATATATTGAGTGTTCATACAGAACTAGATCTAGAGAAACAATGGTAATCCGATCATTGTGGGTGTATATATATATATATATATATATATAAAATACGAATCAGTTAGTTCAACCAAAAAGGTCTGAATTGAAATTCACCATTGAATAGTTTGGAAAACAAACAAAACCAAAATTCAAAGACGCAGAAAAGTAAACCACTTCAAATGGACCATTCCAGACAGTTTGTGAATTGCTGGTTGCAGTTTATTTATTCATGTGCGTTATTAGTTCATTTAGAAAGAAAAAATTCTTGCTCTTTGTTGTCTTTTATTTTTGAGCTTGATGTTTGTTGGTGAGTTTTTGATCATGTGTTTCTCACACCATCACATATATACATCCACATTCTCATACTCATCACATCTTCTCATTATGTACATACTTACCGCAAATGTCTATACTTTATTATTACGTATACTTACTGTGTAATAATGAATCTACTGCATCACACCCAGTAACTGACTGGGATGTGTACAATGGTTCAAAAATATTTTAATATGTTGTTCATCAATAGCCTTTTTTTTTTTTTGAGTGGGAGCAGGTGGGTGTGTTCAAACGGTTATGCATGCTAATTGTTCAGTAGATATTAGTGGCTTTTTGTCTGTGTGTTCTGTGCACTGTTTGTACCTTCTCCTGACACTTAACACAACACAATGAAGTGAATACCTGCTAGCATGTGAGTCTTTGTTGGGTGAGAACAAAAAACAAGTTTTCACCATGAACTAAAGATGAAAGCCATGGGCCTCTGACAACTCCTGTTGGTTGTAGATGGAGCTTGGGGTTCAACAACACTTGTTAAAACATATTCAAAAAGCAGGGTCTGAAAATAGCAATGAGTGGGCAGCTGGTTTTGTTAGGGAGGCGCTCCACCAAAAAACAATGCCTCATTACCATATAAAAGAGCATCTCTGTCATTTTCACACACTACAAAATCTCTACTCTGGGAATACTGAAGCTCATATAAAACAGACATGCATATTTTGTTGAATGATTATATGTTTTCCCCATTGTAAAACAAATCATTTAGTCCATAAAAGTATTAGCACATTTAGAGAAGAATGATCTTGCTGAGTTTTTTCTGTATTTGTGTATATGCTGTATCACAGTAGCTATCCACTGCTCCCGTATGTTTTCTGTCACTCTTAAGCAACAATGTGCTGCTAAAATGATACTGCTTTAGTGGAACAATGCAGTTCAGACAGTGAAATGGAATTCCTGCCATCTCCATAATGAGGTTGTCGTAGGTGTTTTGGGCCCTGGTCAGTTGCGAGCTCTGGAACAAGAATGGCCTATCAGCGCAGGATGTAATGAGACTTCTGTTTTGTCCTGTAAATGGGTGAATACCAAGCCTTTGGTCAACCTGTTCACCATTAAGTTCTGTCTCTTAGTACTGAGAGAAGACATTTAATGGGACCATTCCCTTGGCTCCGTGTCTCAGACTCTAGCTAGAACTGTGTGTGTGTGTGTGTGTGGGGGGGGGGGGGGTTAAGGGCCTCCAATCAAGGTTCTTGATATCCGTGGCTGAGTCACTGCATGGAAAAGGTTGAGAGGCATAACATGTACTTGAACATCAACTGTCCAGTGCTGTGTGTCACTCTGGACCAGGACTCAGCCATATTCCCATGTCCTGTATCAGTGCACAGTCACTGCAGCTGGACCAGTGCACAGTCACTGCAGCTGGACCAGTGCACAGTCACTGCAGCTGGACCAAATGGGAGCAAGCACCGCATGTCTGAGATGTTGTTGCATTTGAAAACAAAAGCTAAATTGAACTCAAAATAGTGAAGAGAAACAGCAGGTGAATCTTTCCTGTTAGGCAGAGTAGAAAGAAAAAGCCATGGGAACTATTAGAGGAACAGAGGTACTTTGGAAAAGGTTTACTATTTTTGCACTGTCTTTTTTCTCCTTGAGATAGACAAATGGCTCTCCACTCCATCAGTCATATTTTTTGGAAGGATACTCAGGTGTTCCCATGCCCCAAAATTCAAATGATGCAGAGGGGAACATGGGGCACCTTTGTGAATGTATGATTGGAGAACATGAAATAGAGGTCTATTTACTTGTTTATGTATATCATCTTTTGTTTATTTGTGCTAACAATACAGTCATTTTATTTTATATGTAAGTCTGATTCTTGTTCATATTCACTTGAAACACCCTTAAAAATAAGCATCACAGCTGTCATTAAATTCTGGCTGGATATTTTCAGTAGCCGTGTGCAAGCATAAAGTGTGTTTTGAGTGACCGAGGTCTTTACTGCCATTCTTCACTTCAGATTGATTTATTGATGTGGTAAATTATTACAGAGGCTAGATCATCCTTGCCTTCAGGGAGTACTGACCAGCCGAAATGAAAACCTGAAAGCGTATAAACCTTATGAGTCAAGCAAATGGCTGATGATAGTGAATAAGAGGTGTGCTTAGGAGGTCAGAGATATGATTACCAAAACACAAAACCCAGCCAATAAATATGTTAAACTGTTCTGTGTAGTTCTTCATTAGCTCTGACTGAATTGCTGGGCAGGTAAGCTATGCACTGTGGCTGTTTTAAAAGCTACTCTCTGCGCTGCTTCTATCTGCAATAAGACATTTTGAGCTATGACAAGGTATAGGGTCATTGCAAGTTCACTGCGGTTCCTCATTAAAAAAACATCCGCTGTACCAAGCAGCATGACAGTAGCGCAGTTACTGATTCGTCTCAATTAGGCCCTGTTTCCTCTCGTCACTTATGCACACCTTAACGAGATGTGGTATGCTAATTAGACCTCGCAATCTGGCATAATGAACCAACTATAAAAAAATTTGAAAACATAAGTGATCGTCTTAACCTCTCACCGTATTACCTTTTTTCATCAGCAATCAGCCAAATGGTTGCTGTTCATTCTTTATTGTATATGGTGAAATATCACCTACATAGTGCACCGCCCTGGACTGAGTTTCATCCACACATGAATAACTAGGTAATAACTGTGCCATTTTTGCACATCCTCTCTCCAACACCTCTCTGTTGTTTTCCCCAGTTTCTTGCTTTGTTCTTTTTTATTATAGTCCCTTTCTGCTTACTATAGTCTCCATATGTCTTTTCCTATTTCTCACTTGTGTCTGTTTGGTTTATTTATACTGTACCACATATGCTTTTCTTTTTCCTCTGTCGCCTCCCCATCTACCTCACTGCCCCTTTTCCAATATCTGGTGTGGTCGGTGACTGTAAAACAGCTCAGTGAATGCACTGTGGATTACTTTACTGCTGTGGTCTTCATGCAGTTCACACCTCGCTGAAGTCTTGGCAGTTCCACAGGACCTTTCCCGCAGCATAACAAAATTAAAAACTACTTTCTTTCAGCACATGAATGCTAGAATAATCCCAGACCATGCCCGTCTGTCTCAGCTTCACTCCATCATCTGCTTTCCTCATGTGGCAGAATCTTTTTCATTGTTTCAGATTCAGATTCTAGTTCTGACTTCATGAGCTGAGTGAGAGATAGAGAGAGAGAGAGAGAGAGAGAGCAAGCTCATCTGTTTGTTTGTGCATGTTTGAAAGAGAGAAAGAGAAAATATATGAGGGTTTGGAAAGAGGACAAAATGAAGGCAAGCAATTTGTACCTGGTGAAGCACCTGTTCAATCTAATGTGAGTAGCTATTCAGAAATCTTTGGAGACACGACATGGTAGATCATTTCTACAGGAAGAGTAACAGTAAACATCATTTAAACCTTCAGGAGTTTTACCATGTCCTACCACAGCAGCAGAGCTCCACCATTATCAAGTTTGGATGCTGTAATGAGGGCTCCAAACTAGGGTTTTTTGCCCCCGATCCGAGCCATTTAATATCAAGTATCTGCTGATACCAAGTCTCAGTCTGATACTTGTATTTTCCTAGGTAATACAGTTGCACAGTGCACATTTCAATTGGCCTACATTGAAGTTATTAAAACCAGTTCGATGTATATGCTTGACAACTGAATAGCAAATACATTAAGAAAAAATTGCCAGCGGCCAACCTGTTCCTTCATTTTTTAATTACCTTTTTTATTGTACAAAATAACAAAGTAAACCTTCTTGCAAAGCTCCAGTAGAGCAGTGCCTGAAATGTAGTGTCGAGAGGGTAAGGAGTACTGTGGGAGTTATACCAGAAAGTATACATAAGTGTTCGATTTTATTTAATCTTACGATAATTCAAGTGGTTAAATTGTCGAACTGTCAGTTACGTGGGTATTTTTTCTGAAAGCCTTTTTTTTTGTATGCTATCGTTCTCAATCCTTAGCGTTAGTTAAGCGACTGTATTGCTCCCTGTGGTCGTTAGTTTAGGCTAACTCGCATACATCACATACAGCTAAAGCGGTATGTGTTTCAATTTTGAAATGATACCTTGGCTGTTATTAGTAACCTTGAGGATTAATGTCGTCGGAGTATGCTAACCTAAAAAATGTTCAAATTCAAAAGTTAAAAGAAAACCCGTTCGCCTCAATTTGCCGAATTTGAACGCACCTCTGTATTCGCTACCACATGGGCTGGTCATCCAAAGCGATTAATTCAATTACCCTGTCGGTAATCTTTTTTACCTTGTCGATTTCTCTCTCCTTTTAAAAGTATATCATCCAATGTATGTTGCTTCGGAGCAGCCTTTGCCTGTGTTACCCGAGTGAATTCACGGTAGCCTATTCCGCAGAATTTATTTCTTAGGTGTTGTATCAAAGTGGTAGCAGCCTATTGAACGCAGCTGTGTGTTACTACCGCCTCTCGAAATGCTCGCATTGCAAACATTACAAGTGGCTGTTGGACTGCTTTCGTTTCCCAATTTAAAACATATCCACACTGCAGACATTTTAGCCGCGTCCTTCCACAAATCATGTTCTCCGTTTACAACACCTCCATCATGCTCTCTACGACAGCTGACGTAAAACAAAGGATCTGGCTTAGGGCCGTGCTCAGTAAAGCGGATACCGACCAGTTAAAAAAATGCCTTGATCGGCCCCATACCGATCTTTGAGATCGGATCGGTACATCCCTACTCCAAACCAACTCTTTTTGGCATTTGAGGATGATATAATTCTCACCTCTGTTCCTGCTGTCTTTCATTCTTACACTTAGTCAGCTTTTTTGCTTAGCTTAGCTGCCAGTCGCAGTTGTTAATTGATAGAATTAATATAGCCACTAATTAGCTGTGTCATGCTGGCTGCTAAAGTTGGCGAAGGTGACCTGAAGAGGAGTGTTGAGCTGGTTTGACTGCTCTGCCACTTTTTGGTAACAACTTCACAGCACTAATGTGGCATTGTACAATCTGCAGTCTCCATATGGCAAAACGCATAAGTAGGAAACAGTCCTCTGATATCTCTAACAGAGGACAAATAAAACTATGCTTTTGAAAGCCTCTTTATTTTCACAGTGTCATCTTGGCCTGAAGCTTCAACCTCTCTGGCACTTCATACATAAACCTGCTAGACAAAGAATAAAATGAAGGTCACCTGTCCAAAATCAGAGTTGTATTAATCTCGCACCTACCACTGACACGCACAAACACAGACACACATTCACATTTGGGAACTCTTCATGTACAATGCATTCTCTTTAATCACACTTCCAGATTTCCTGTCACTTCCATTTTTCCACTGTCCATTCTCTCTCTCTCTCTCTCTCTCTCTCTCTCTCTCTCCCCCTCTTTCTCTCTGTCTCTTGCTCTTGCACACTGTCATCTCCCAGTACTGTCTCAGCCAGAGAAAGTGACCTTGCTTGCTTGCCTAGCTGTTGTCATGGGAACAGAGGGGGCAGCAGGAGTATGAGCAGATATTTTCAGTCCTACAGGTTTGTGTGAATATAGTGGACTTTTTACCCATGATGTGTACATGTGTAGCTATATGTTGGAGAAAGAGCCTTGCTGAATCACCCTAAATTTCATGAGTACATCCGTTCAGTTTTGCCCCTGTTATCCAGTCTTAGTTTAAGTGTAAACATACTAGTTTTCTTCTTTTTCACAAGTGCTATGGCAGATTTGTTTTTTTCTGGTACTATAAGAAGGCTGAGGAATATAAGTCAAACATGTTCAATACTGTAAATATAGCTAGAACTGAACTAAATAATGAAACCATCCTCTGATCAAATGCAGAGCCTACTAGCTACAGTATCCTTTTTACCCTAGCTACAGTATCTGTAGTTCTGTCAAAATGAGATTACATTTTGATCAGGATCTGCTCAATTGAATATTTTAGATTGTTTTCTGCAGAAGGCAGGTTTGGGTCAAGGAATCATCCAACTGAGTGAATTTTATCAGCTGTTTTCCTAATAAACAAGATTCATTCCAATCTTGGTTACTAAACATGCATGCTGTAATTAGCTGTTAGATTGGCTAAAGATATTACAAACTTATTAAATTTACCTCCATCTGTTAGCATGCAAATGCAATCATAACAGCATAACCTTTGCTTCTCTCTCATGATGAGATATTTGTGTTCTTCACTGTCTCAAGCACTTTTGATAGAAGAAGAACGAAAGGACAGCACTTACAAGGTTGAGTTGCTGAGTCTCCCACTCCCAAACTTATTCTAGTACCACAAGGACATGCTGAGACAAGATTGGATGAAAGGGAAGCTACTGCTTCATTTTGATGAGTTTGCCAACATCCTCATCTGATATTTTGAGCTGACACCCAGTAGCTGTGATCTGAAGTACTTTGTGGAACAGAGGAGCGATGCTATATCTGAGAGCTCTCACCACTGTACTGCTTCTTCTTCTCCAAGTGAATAAATCTTTCATTCACATAAACCCTTTCATCTTGCCTGAGGATCTGAAAAGTAAATTACTGCCAAGCATTTCTCTTGGAGGGCTCATATATGAGATACGGTGTGAAAAGGCATTTTGACTGTCCCAGCTAGTCAGCAAATGAGCTCTCACCTGAGGTGGAGAAGCACGAGGGAATAAAACAACCTCTTCAGGTTGTTCTCACAGGAAATGAGTGCCTTTAATGGAAGAGTCATGAAGACTTCTCTATATTATACGTGCTGCTAAAATATCAATAACCTTGATATAAGATGAAGATTTTGTCAGAACGCCGACAAATTTAAAGTTTGGATGAGTGTGCCAACGTGCCCTTTCTGTGGTGATTTTTGCGACTGTCAAATGCTCAGTCCAAATGCATGGTTTAATGAAAATGTTCTCTGACTCTCTCACTTGCACCTCTACCCCATTTCAGTCATGCTGTTTCTGGTCAATTAACTGTGGCAGCTTATTACTCAGTAATAACCATTTCATTCAACTGAAAGATAGCGGCCAAAAAAGACAGGGAAAAAAATCCTAATACTTTTTCATTTTTCTGTGTAAATTGGGTCCCTTGGTGTAGTTCATGACGTGAATTGAAGATAATGAAGGGCAGATCATTACCACAGTGAAGCTCAGTACAGTTGCGCCCTAGTTTCTCTGTCTACGAATCTGTTTGATATACAGGAAGAACTGGTTGTTGTTGCTGAGTGTGTTTCCACCATGCACTCATCAACTCTCTTTCACTTTGTTTTCCTTCTCTAATGGCCAGCTACAAGAATCTTCATACCTTGAGGCTTCAGAGATCCAATACTAGAGTCGGTCAATAAGCTATTCTGCCCCTGTCTCTCAGGGCTGATATGTGTCAGTAATACAGCCATCCCATTTAAAGGGAAGGCATAAGTCTACTGTAAGATCTCATACACCTGAGTGTGACTTGACACCAGGGTTTATTGAGAGCAGAGTGTCAGAATGGCAAAACTGGATAAATGCCTAAAAAAACTGTCTTTGTAAAATGATTATTGGTAATACTCTCAGGTTTAAGATCAAACCAATGACCACATGGCTAAATAACATGCTTTCTATAAGGCGATTGCTTTATCAGCTCGTTTCATATTGATTTTGACTGTAGTAATTTTATGTGTGGCCAACAAATGACCGATGATACAAGAAAATAGTAGTTGATTCAATGGAGGTGAATTTTAAAGCATAGTGATTCACTTTGCTGTTTCACAACAGGGAGTGTTTTCTTCTCAGAAGGGGGCAGTATGCCAGAGATTGAGTAGTAGTGCGAGTAAACAGTGTGTTTGGCACTGGCACTCATTGACTGGCATCTGTGAATAACAGTTAGTCATTCATGTTTGCAGCCTTCTTCCACCCAAGAAGCATGTGAGGTATGTTAGCAACATTGCCATAGATGCACTGCCATCCTTTGCCCTCCTGAGTTCCCATCCATCCCAGTCTTATCCATTTAGATAATTAGGGAAGAATCTAAAAATTGCCATTTGTTCTTCTATCATCAGATGTGCATTTGGCCATATCCTCCACCCCCATTATGGGCTCAGTGTATTGTTGAAAGAGCTAAAGCAACAATTTGCTAATTCTAGAGGATTCTGTGAAAGAGGGGAGTGTTAGATTTTTCTTTTCATTTTGCACAATAGCATGACACACTGGGACTGTGATGGAGGGAGCATGCGCCAATGAGACTGCCTATCCTTATTTGTGTGTGTGTGTGTGTGTGAGAGAGAGAGAGAGAGAGAGAGAGAGAGAGTGTTCATGTATAGAAATGTTGGAGAGGAAGATAACAGAGAGCCCAAAATAAAACTAAACAGGTACAGATAAATTTAAATAAAATACTTTCCAGTGCTGATCATGTGTTTTAGGAGGTTTTTTTTAGACAGGTTTAAGCTGTATTCCAACCATTGCACCTTTACATTACAGCATGTCCTAAGTCAGAATGTATATCTGTGCATCTCTCTTGTAACATGACATGCTTACCTGTAGTCAGAGACACTGGACCCCAATGTGTTTGAAGGACCAGAGTTTTTAAAGTGAAGAGATTTGCTGCAGATCTGCAAATAATCCATCGGTAAAAGAGGGATTGCAGTTTACGAAGAGTAAACACAGTTTTTCTTTTTTTAAAGTCGCTAAACTTGTATGTACTCTTTTGATTAAATGAACACTTGTTTGCATTTGTTTGTTAGTAATTTAGGCTGGGTCTTTGACATCTTTAGGCATATTTGAACTAAAAACTCTACGATATGCACATTGGCTTAATTATAAAGAACAAGTTCTTTCAAAGTTTCAACTAGTTCCGCCACATGGCTTTTGACTTAAACCTACCTTTTTTTGTCCGTACACCTAGGCTGGGCAGTTAAGTAGTGTCAAGTTTATCCTCTTTTGACCCTGATGCCAGACAGGCCAGGTGTTGATGGCTTGTCACATTCTTAATGGCTCCTCCCTGATCTCTGGCTCCTGTTGTAGGTGTGTGTTTACTGTTATAGATGTGTCATTTCCTATCTTGTCGCAAGAAGAGAGAGTTGTCACATCATCAGGGGACTGTCATGAGACTGAACATAGTTACTGAAGAATACAGGATAGCTGAGTGATCCAGCCAGCCAAGCTGTGTTTAGTCGTCGTCTTTGGAAGATTGCTGAGGATGCCTTTCCAGACAGGGCAGACAGGACAGGCCAAATCTCAATGCCTTCGTTGCTTTAAAAAAAATCCCCTAACAGCGGGATGCTCTCTTGTTTTGGCATACGATAACAGGTCATTGTATGTTCAGTCATAAGCTCACCCGAATCAAGATGAAACTGAGACTACCCCCAACCCCCATTAGATTCTCTGAATCCACATCACACAGACCAAACTGCTTTCAAGTGATGACATAACAAGTTCAGATGAACCTAGTTTCAGAAAGATGGTCTTTCTTTTGAACAGTCATAATTGAATTTGCTGTCTTCTCATCTCAGTGGAGGATAGCATCTTTTCCTCTTACACTCAAGTTTTCCAAGCCTGAGTTCTTAGCCAACTTTTATTGAAACTGCTCTCTTAAAGTGTTTTCTCTTTCCCTCTTAATGCTCAAAGCAATTTCACCGATGAGGGGCATTGGTATTTGGGGAGCTTGCTTTGCGTGTCGGGAAGTTTGTGAAGATAACAGTGTTGGGTCTCCTGGAACGGAACAAGAAGTCAAGTCAGGCATCCCTCCCGCTCTGCTTTTGCGCTCAGACCATCTCCACCTGATAAACAGTGTTTACAGGTCTCCTCTCCCCAACGACTTGGAAGAAATAGCCCTTCTAACTGAGTGGAGGGAGGGAGGAAGGGAAGGAAGAAGAGAGGAAAAAATCCTTGAAGTAAAGCAAGTCAAGCCAAGCCATCTATGTAAGCATGTTTGCTACAGTCTCGAGAGAGAGGAAAGTAGAAAAAGAGAGAGAGAGTAATGGACTGAAAATGGGAGAAAGACAGGGAAAAAGTTGCAGACAAAAAGCCAACAGCTGTCTTATCTTGCTGCTAAAATAGGCTTAAAGAGTAGAAGAAATACAGAATGTAGGCTGGCACATTTCCTTGACATGCAGATATATACAACACTTTGGAAAAGTGTATTTAAATGTCAGAATTATTCTGCTACACCAAGACTACATTTTCTTGTTGTTTAGGTGTATTTTCAGTCCTGTGTTTATCAATAACTTTAATACTTAATCGATCTTTCTTCTCCCTCCTCACTACTCTGGTTTTTCTCTCTTTGTTTCTCACTTTTGCTCTGTCCCATCCATTTCCTGCCACCACACGTCTCTTCTTCATTTCTTCTCAAACCTCATTCTCTCTCTCTCTCTCTCTCATTGGTATGTGCTGTTGTAGGTGGTGAGGGGAAACGAATTTCACTGTGTTTTTGTGCTTCCCGACTGCTCAGCTGTTTTGTGTGAAGAGTGTCTGCTTTTTTCAGATGTTGGTGCTGCCATTAATGCCTGGCACTTCACCCCCCACAGCTGCACACACACACACACAAACCACAGATATATGCACACACACTCACACATACTCACGCACACGCACACACACACACACACACACATACAAACACACACACTCTACAATGTTTTCGAGTGGAAAATCTAGATTTTAAAAACTAAAATAATGTCCCTCTTTTCATTGTTGAACTGTCAAAGGTGTCGAGACTTGCAACAAAAACACCATTTAAAAAAAAAAAAATCTGAACAAACCCTTACAGTTTCATTTCTTTTTCCTTTTTTTAGTTTTGCACTCTCAACCACAGTGTCATATTGTGTTTTTTGAGGCATGTGTGTTGTCCTTTCCTCCACTGTGGGCCCATGTGTAAAAATAGCTCAGTAAGGGTGGGCTTATTGGAATGTGAATGAATAGCAAATACATGTCCTTCCTGTGTAATGATCCAGACTTCCAGAACATATTCCACAGATTCTACAAAACCAGCGGTTCATGCATAGACTCATTACTGAGTACATTAATGTTCTCCTGTTCTCCTTTAACATTTACCATTTCTACCTTGCATTTTTCATCTCATTTAAGCTGTGTCTCATATTGGATTTGCAAATGTGGTGCTTTCTGACGGGAGTCATATTTAGTTACTGAATCAGGCGTAACGGGAGGCTTTTGTTGTGGTGACTTATGGTGATTTAGCTCAGCTCTCTGGTTCTCTCATTCGTGTGCCTCCTCATGCATCTTTAACACTGGACAGTCCCTCCTCTCTGCATGTCTCAGGACTTTCTTTCTCAGCAAGAGCTGAGGAGGAGATTGACTTTGAACATTATCCTCAATATCTCAGGGTTTTCCTCTCTTTTTCTCTGAAAAGAAGAACATTACACACATTCTAAGGGACGCAGAAAAACATAGATTCACAGAAGTATTACATTATGTAATACTGACACTGTTCAGACCACATGACCTCATCTTCTGCCGTTTAGGTCTTGGTTCATGTTCCAGGGTAGATTTCGATGTCTCAAAGAACAGAGGATCTTTCTTCTACCTTCGTTTTTGCCCCAGCACAGAACTTCCAGCTCTTTATAAGCAATGATCTTATCTAATTTTTCCCCCATCCTTCAAAAGCAGTGATTTGGATGGTTGTTTCCATTACCATTTATCTAATTTGATTAGCTGTCCT
Source organism: Chanos chanos (assembly GCF_902362185.1). Lineage (NCBI taxonomy): Eukaryota > Metazoa > Chordata > Actinopteri > Gonorynchiformes > Chanidae > Chanos > Chanos chanos. The sequence continues at coordinate 22,551,221 of NC_044495.1, forward strand.
TCTGCCAAAGAATTGTTTGGCGAGGTGATTGATCAGCAGTGGAGCGGAGATAACAGGAAGGGCCTGTGAGTGTGACAGAGGCAGTCTTCCGAGGGAGAGCACTTCTGTGGGGGAACCGAGGAGTCATTAGGAACCTAATGACAGTGAAGATGTGCTATGCATACAGTACCGTTCGCAAGGACCTTACCTCACACGCCCTGCTTAAGACTATAATAAAGAAAAATGATTGTAATGCGACACAGGGAGCCTCCAAGCTGTCCTTAGTCAAGAGTTGTTTATGCTTTATTTATGTACACACTCCTATCTCAGCATGACTATATCCCTCTTTTTCTTGAGCATTGTTTCTTGTGCAAGGTATTCTTTCCTGTAGCCGTAATGTGTCTCTCTGTCCATTTCTTATCAAAGTAATACCTTTAAAGAGTAAGAGAAAACATTACTACTGCACCGTATCTCAATTTGTTTCTCTGCTATATTTATTTCTATTATGTGTCAAAGGTATTTTTCCCTAGATAACAGATGTTTTTTTTTCCTGCGTCATGATTGGGAATATTACACAGTGCTGTGTTAGATCAACTGTAGAGATGATTTGTCATTCCACTGCCTTGTTTGGTGCTTAAAATGTTCATTTTAGTTTCTAAGAAACCTCAAGATAGAGTCATTGAAAGCATGTGGGTGTGCGTGCATGCATGCTTGCATGTATGTGTGTGTGTGTGTGTGTATGTGTGTGTGTTTGATGGATAGATATGAGTTTACCATGCACATCTATCCCTGTATAGTGTCTCAGATCTCTGAATAACTGTACCCTGATTGAACTCGGATAGTGTGAATTTATTTATTTATTTATTTTTTCTTTCTTTTTGCTCTGTGGCAGCCAGCCATAGTCATCCATTACCATAGTGCTGATGTCTGCTCTTCTACACTCATTACTAATGCACCACGCCTCATTCACACATCACTGCCCCATCAGCTGGGCCAAGGTCCTGACCCTCATCTCTGTCACCCTCACTACAAACTAGGGCCAGTCACCTCCAATTGAAATCCTGCTCATCTCTCATGCAAGTAGTGTTGATGAATGAGAGAGAAGGATTGGGGGGGGGGGGGTGTCAAAGAGTGAGAGAGAGAATTTGTGTGGTGTGTGACTAGTTCAGCAAAACGTTGTTAAGAACAGTGATCAAATATAAACAGGGTTTCTCCAGTGTGTCGCTGTGTGATGCATTCACCTGAGATGTTGGTGAGGAGCTCGGAGTGAAAACTTTGGCAAAGCTTTTTTGTGTGTATGTGTGTGTATGTGTGTGTGTGTGTGCAGTGGGGTATGTTTAACGCTGAGTCAAGCTTCTGTTCAGTCTTGTCCTGTTCCTAAGGTCACTTCACTGTGATCACCTCACTGTTTGTATGATGTGAAGATGAAATTAACTGAGAGCTTATTGGGAAACTGAAATAGTTGATGGTGCTGCCACTAATGACTACAGTTGTTATGAGAGAGCTATGAGAGAGGAAAGGGATGTAAGGGCATGCGTTACTGCACCAGGCATAAATTATCTTGGGTCCCCTTTAATTCTGTCTGTATCCATTCTTTCTCTTTCCATTTCTCTTTCTTTCTCTTTTTTTTCCCCCTACCTCTTCTCCACCCAAGTATGTATTTATATGCTCACGCAGCACAGTTGTTTTAAACAGCAACGTTTACACCATACTGGTCATCATAACTCTTTTCCACTTGTTATTGCTGTCCTCTATCCGGCGTGGCAGTCAGAGGAATTTTAAACAGGCTCTTGATGGTGTGGCTGATGCTGTGTAAAATGTATTCCATACATTATTCTCCCCTCTGCTGTATTGGGGAAAGGGGTGTGCTTATTTATGTGGGATTGAGTGGTAACCAGTCTGTATTTTTGTCCTTGTGTTCTGCATGATAAACTGATTAATCCTCCCTTCATGAGCTGTGAGTAAGAGGGCAGGAAAAAATACGGAAGGCGAGGCAGAGCAGTAGACTTGTGTATTTTTCTGTAGAAAAGGGAATATTGAGAAAGGTGGGGTGCGGAAGAAGGGGCGCAAGGGAATATTAAGCAGTGAAGATGTTCATTGCTTTGGAATATCTGTCCAACATAGACAGATTCTCAGATTCTCAAAGGCACTTTAATGAGGGAAACCAGCCAAATGGCACGAACCCTTACGATAGCTTCAAACATGAGTAGTCTGCATACATACAGATGTTGGCTTGTCTCAGATAGCTTCTGTATGACTCTCTGTCTTGCACCTTCTGACCTTTTCAGTCCAAGGATGATTTTCGATCCATTCCTCCTCTGTTTGGCACTTTGTTGTGCTGGTGCATTAGCATCCAACCAGTGAGACCTGGTTTGCTGGCTGACTGGGCTGTTACAAGGAATCATGTATGAATTGTCAGCAGTGATGTTCTGCTATCAGACACATATCATCTTTCCTTCTGAACATGGATATCGAAAAGCATCAAGAGTTTAACACAGGGTGTCTTTCAGACTGCAGCAGTATGAATGATACACCAAATGGCTGGTTGACACAGAGTTAAAGCATTAAGACTCTAGTATTTATGCTCTCACAACTAACCTGGGGACCAATGGGAAACTATCCTAAAGAATCCCCCCCCCCCCCCGACATATGCGCTAACACGCATAAAACAAAATAAAACACACGCAAAACGAAACAAAACAAAACCAACCCCCCCCCCCCCCCCCCCCCCCAAAAAAACCAGTGAGTTTTTGCATAAGCATAATTTTGTTCAGAGCCAAAAGCACAAGGATAGTTAATGTCTCACACACACTGTGGGTGAAGAGGGGGATCATTAAAGACATTGCTCTTTTTCTCTTCCCTAGCACATGAGCTGTGTCTGTGACGGTGCGGGGGTACAGGGCTCTCTCTCTCACACACACACACACAGAGTGAGAGAGAGAGAGAGAGAGAGAGAGAGAGACATATCTCTGCATTGCATTGCAGTACTGATGTTACTGCTTGTGCAATGCATATTTGAGCAGCAAGGCTCTGTATGGCTGGAGCCTCGTGCTTATAAACAGCTGCAGTGTGCATTTGTGTTCAGAGGGAATAGAAAAAAAAATGCTGTGAATGCAAATGGACCTGTATTCACACACACACACATGCTGAATAGAATGACAACAGAATCCTCAATCTCCATTGATCAATAACACAGGACTGAAATAGCATCAAAATGCTAATGCACAGGAGAGGCTGCACGCTTTGTGGAGGGGGAAGGAGACATGAGAGGAGAAGGGGAGAGGAGGAAAGAGGAGGGGAGAGAAGAGATGTGGGAGAGAGGGCGAATGTGAGTGTCAGACTGCTGCTTAGATCTGTCCTTCACCATCAATTCATTCTGATGCTGTGGCCAAAGGCTCCTAGTCTCTGAGTCTTCGTAATAGAGAGAGAGAGAGAGAGAGAGAGAGAGCGCTGGGAACATGGCAAAGAGAGGGACAGCCAGCAAAAGAGTGAAAATGATGATTGGAAGAATGGAGAGAAGGAGAGGAAAAAAGAGCACAGAGAATGAGAAAAAGAAGGAAAACAAAAGATATAAAGGGCAATAGAAGTGGGAGTTATGCTTTATGGCATATATTAATATGAATGACTTAGTCAGAAGGCCAAGTTAGTACAGTGGAGAAGCCTCTGAATTTACACTTAAACCCTTACACACTGAATTAGGCACCATGCACCACCCCCCAACACACACACACACACACACACACACTCAAAGGAAGCCACACTTTGTTGGTGTTCCTGTTTGTTTCTATGTGTGCTCTTCTATGTTCCTGCATGGCACCAGTGTATCTTGGCGTGCTTCCTTCTATGTGCTCATGCTCTTGACCTGTTTGTACTGTCCATACAGGCCCCTGTGGCCCTGCCCACTGTTCAATGTCTGTAGCAGTCATATGCTCTCTCTCTCCCCCTCCCCTTAGTTCTGTGTCTTTTCAATGTATCCTTTTCTGAAGAAGATGAAACACCTTTTTGCATTTCATGTGTTCTGAGGCACAAAAACCCCCCAAAAGATTTCAGCTTTGGTATTTGGCACTCAAACTTCTCATTCAAAATTTGTTCAGATAGAGGAACGAACAGAAAACGAACCCTTGGAATAAAAGCATAAAAAAAGATGCGTCTCCGGCAGCGGAACTGTGCGTCTTTCCCAGGTTCTATTTATACCCAAAAATACTAAAGCACCTGCTGTGCTCCGCAGAGGGAAGACTTTATTTCACCATTCATTATTTAAAGCCACTCCACTCCACAGGAGGCTCTAGCCAGAACATCCCGCACTTATGCCTTCTTGTGCTTTCTATAACCACTCCAAGCTCAATGGTGTAGCCTGCAGGTATAAAAATAAAGCAGTGCACGTACATGTATGATGAGACAGTCTGCACCAGTACTTGGCACTGTCAAAATCACTACTTTGTTCGTACATAAATTATGACTAGAGAAGTGAGAGTATTATATCCCAGCGCAGACACCTTATGACACATCGTACTCAGTTTTTACACTAATACAGCAACTTTCTCCTCTCTCTGTTTCAGATTACTGTGCGTTTTTTAAGGAGTGCATTTTTTTAATAAGAAGGAATCAGTCATTTTTCTTGAGGGGGCTGAACTGATGATCCAGTGTGGAAATTCAGTAACATATGGCTGCTTTCACTGGGGTTCATATTACACTGCAAAAACTTTTTACTCCTTAGAGAGAACAACTCTCTGTTTTGCCAAACTCCTGCACCTACAGGCTCTAATGCACTGATTTTGCGCTCACTGACTCCTATCTTATTGCATCGGGTGATCCATAGAAAAAAAAAACCAAACAAACAGATTTTTATCTCTTCTTGTCTCATCCCTCGAGCAGTGTTTGAATCTGCTGGTAAATGTGAAAACATTTCCAACCACATTGTAATTTAATGGCTTCAGTGCAAATTCCCATACCTTCTTCCTGCATACTTAATACTATTTTATTTTTTAAATGCTTCCCTAAATATGGTTGGTATGGTGTTGTGTGGTGTTATTGATCACACACATTCTCCCCTTTGTGTGTCTCCTGACACATTAAACCGAATTTAAAATTCATCTTGTGTCTTTGAGCACTGTGGAAAAAGTTACCCACTGAATTTTCCAGTACCAACAGAGGAAGACAAAAAGATATTGGGCTTCCACAGTCCACAACTCTCATCCATTAAACCAAGAGGAAATCATTTCATAGAACCAGATGCTAAAGATAAGACAATTCAATCTCTGCAAGATGCCTCGAACCATCTGTTTTCACGATGAGCTTGAAACTCAGTTTTCAAAAATAACTCAGTAAACATCAAATACGCAGTTGCCTTTTCAACACCATTTGCTGTCTGACTTATACATCAAATTTCTGAGATGGAATTGATAATTGAATTCCTGTGTCATAGAGGCATTCATGATATCCCTTAAAAGGACTTATTATATGCATGTGCTATCCTAGATCTGCTTGTGACCTGTCGGTACACTCAAGCACTCACAGATTAATCTGGAGTGAAAAAAGCTGCTCTTCGAGATGGGGAAGAAAGAGAAGGAGAGAGAGAGAGGGGGGGGGGGTCTGGAGGTGGTAAGAAAGTGTGAGTAGAAGTGGAATGGAAAAGATGAGTATGGGATTAAGAAATAAGAGGGTGAGACAGGACAAAGGGAGAGGGAACAAATGGGTGGACTGAGGCAAAAAGAGGGAGACATAACAAGAGTCCCTAAGTATCGTACTAACATGGGAAAGGCACTAAAACAAAAGTTGTACTGTCCTGTTATCCATGTCCCTCTTGACACCGTGGAGACACTAACACAACCGCAACACCGTAGTCACTTTAGTTTGTCAGAATGACAATGAGGTCATGGCAAGTCACAGCACAGTCCCTGTCGTTCCTTGTGTGCATCTACAACTAGCACGAGTACAGATGCATGACTGAGTCCTGTATTTCTGTGTGTCACACATTTGGTGTCACGAGCTGTTGTGTGTCCTACCTTCTGCTCTGTCTGCTGTTGGGTAAATCTAATTGCACTATGGGCGAGGTCCAGCAGTGAGAAAGAGACTGCCTCTTTCCCAGCTCTCTTTGCCCCTCATCTGAATGAAGGAGTGCTAGAGAGGAAGAGGGGGAGGGAGGCAGAAAAAAGATGTTGACCCCACCCTGGTCCACTCTACAGAAGAGGTGAAGGGTCACCAGGATGCAGGCTGACTCTGCATTTTCTCCTCCTTTTCTGCAGTGAAGAGGCCTCCCCTCCAGCAGTCTCACCTGAGGTGGCGGTTACTTCGCTGCCAGAGGTTGCAGGGGAGGTGCAGGATGGAGAGAGTGCTAAGCCTGCTGACGGAGGTGGAGGGGATGGCGGAGGAGTGCAGGAAGAGGTCGCAGTAGTGGAGGAGAAGACGGAGGGTGAGAATGAGACAGAGGAAGAGAAGCAGCTGGAGCAACAGCAACCACAGCAGGAGGAGAAAGAGGAGCAGGAGGAGGCCAGGGGGGGCACTGGTAGAAGGCCCAGCCTACACCACACAGCCTCACCCATGAGGGTCCAAAGGAACGGTACCTGTGCTCACTCTGCCGCATCTGACTACGAGCTCTCGCTCGACCTCAAAAACAAGCAGGTAGGGTGTAAGGCATTGTGGGATCTCTACTTTGTGTCTGGGTCGGGGAGGGTGTGGGGGTATTTCTTGCTCAGATGTGTATGTGCAAACCTGGGAAGAAATGGTGTAGCTATTTATGGATGAGTCTGTGTGTGTGTTTGTGGTTGTTTATGGTTGTTTATCGTGGTGGAGTGGGAGTTATGTTGATCGCAAAATGGTTTATAATTTGACTACAAGCTGTGTTGAAGAGTCTGGTTGTCTGGTTTCCGTCTTCATGGGTTTGGTCAATGTTATCATTGTTGTCAATCATAATAATCATAACCACCAACATTACCATCTATTGCTAACCCACATTATTTTCATCACTCCCGTAGGGGTTGTTTGTAGAGACAGAAGAACAGTGTTAACTCTGTGTCCCTCTTTAAAGCAATTGAGCGTTGAACCATTTAGAGTCGTTGTTTCTTTCTCTGCAGTCTGGTCTCACCTCTGTCTCTCAGTGAACCTGCTTACTGTGAGGCAGCTGGAGAAGTGACACTGTTTTTGTCACACAAAACAATTAGGATTTTTCTCCGCTTTTCTAAGTACTGCGTATAGTCATCATATTGAACTCTCCTCCAAAGTCTGTTGGATCTTAGGAAAACACTTAAATAAAAGAAAGACAAATGGAGAGAGAGAGAGAGAGAGAGAGAGAGAGAGAGGGAAAAAGAGAGAGAGAAAAGTCTTGACAGGTTGTCATGGTAACAGAGAGAGGTACACAGCTTCTTTGCCCTCTTTTGGGTGTTCATATTCTCATTTGACATAATCCATTCCTACAGTTTTATTCCGTTCTACTGTAGAAGTTAATTTCAGTTCAGCTGAAAGATTAGGAAATGGAATCATTCATATACATTTTTCTGTCTCCTGTGTGTATGTTTGCGTGTGTGTGTCTGTGTATATGTGTGTGCGTGTGTATGCAAAGGACCAGATTTACTGTGTGGCTTTCGGGAAGAAATTTTTCTTCCATTTTCCATTTTTTTTATAAGCATAAGACACTGATATACGATTTAAACAACTTTTCAAAATATTTCAAATAAGCAATTTGCAGTAATAGGAAATAAATCTCTTGTTTTTCCTGCTTTTACAGAATATCACCTTTGTTTAGTTAACATAAATACTTAACATATTTGTCAGACCAATGTACTGCATTGCAACATTAATGCATAAATGTTGTTACCAAAATGTCCTGTCAGTATTCATGTGGAAAAACCAGTGCAGAACTGTAGGAGATGAGGTAATTGCATCCTTGTGTCTTAATACGTTTGTAACCCAACAGGCTGATCACCTACAGCAAAACAGACCAGACTCTGATGATTGCACCGCTACTGTGACACAATGTTTCTCTCTTGTCTGTACTCTACACTCAACAGAAGTGAGAAATACTGTATACTACTGTACAGCAAATACTCTATACTACTGTACTATAAAAAAGAGCTCTAAAGAGTAGATTTAGTCATTTTTAAGTCAGCAAGAAAGAAAGAAAGAAAGAAAGAAAGACAAATGCTGTCATAGGTACACACTGATCTGGTTGTCACTTTTCTGATTTAATGGTCAAATGTCAGACACTATTTAAAGTCTTTGCATGCTCTGTGTGTGTGTGTGTGTGTGTAGCTGTGGGGACATCACCGTGATTGAGTGAGAATAGGAGAGTGAGTGAGTGGGTGAGAGAGTGCATGTGTCCACTGCTCTCTGTAATTGATCTTCTGTCTGTGGAGAAGTGCATCTGAGTGAGGGGCATTTCCTGAGGCACTGGTAGAGGTGCTAAACTGGAGAGATGTGTGGATTAAAGCCAGAGCAATCAGAAGGAGAACACACAGATTAACACAGTCATTATTTCAGTACAGTTGAGTGCAAAGACGCTCACAGTGTGGACACAGACACATCCACCCACTCACAGTGAGACCTGCTTCTTTCAACTGCTTTTCAAGTTGGAAGGAGTGACTAATGCCAAAGTGCTACTGGTGAAGTATATTTTTCACTTGTCACACATTTTTAGTTCCATATTGTATGATGTTTGGTAGATATGTTCTGCAGACAGAATTCAAAGAAGCCTGAAAATAATGTTAGTAATAAACATTGCTATATGAAACACTAATGTAGTGAACATACATGGAATACATCTCATTTCTCTGAGATGTGATTGAGAGCCACCACAGCTCTGTTCTCTTTTCAGCTCTATTTCTGTTTCAGCTGTTTCTGTTTATTGGATTTCAAAGCTAGTTTTAAAGGCAGACATAAGTGGACTAAGTAGCAATGGTAAATGTTGAGGTTTATGTGTTTGCTGGATGAGTTATTGACTGATGTTTAACAGATACCCAATTCTAGCCATAAGTGTCTTTAAATGAGACTTGTATTTGTACTACTACACATTAGTCAGATAAATCATTATCAGGCTTGGTCTTAATCCTTATCTTTAAAATCTCATTTGGAGATTTGCTCTTTTTCACATTAATTAGCTTTTTTTTTTTTTTTTTTTTTGAGCACTGCAGAACCTCATTCAAGAGCTGGAATGCTGGCCTGAGCCTGTAAATCAAATGTCTCTGTGACATTCCTCTGACACTGTGCATCATTTACAGTGTTAAATGTATCCGTGGCAACACCCTGTGATAATCACTCCCAGAAAACCCCAGCCTAAAAAGAAGTGCATTTATGTGAAATAGACCCTACATTTCATAAGCATCATTATGGAAATAGAGACAGAGTAATCTGTATCCATGTCCAAACTCAGAGCATACTCTCACAGGCAAAAAGAAAAAGTCTGGGAAGTTAAATGTTTACTTGCATGTCTCTGAACTGCTGATGTTTTAGAATTGTGGATTAACAAATTTGATGACTGGGTTGACTCCGCTGCTGAGAGCTGTGAAAATAGATCTTATCCCATACTTTTTTTTATCCTCACTACAGAGTTCTTTGACATTTTTGTGGTTCTGAGATTGAATTTTTGAAAGGCAGGTCGATAGAGTCCTGTCAAGCTCATTTGATTTTCTTTCTGCAGATTTGTGGCTGGTGCGTCTTCTGTTCTCTATTGCTAAGGATATAGGCTACTGCAGGCTTTTATTTGCTCACATTTTACACATTACTTATTTTGTACAATGAATGTTAACAACAGTTCAGAAACTGTGGTGATCACCAACAAATTAATGGCTAACGAATCTGCCAACAGAGGTTATTCAGTGCACTCAAAAATGTAAAATTCTCACGGTGAAAAGCTGAAAGGAGTCGGTCCCTTAGAAGTTATTTTGGAGATCTGTGTATATCTCAAAACTTCTGTCATTATTTGTTCCTTTGTATGATAAACAGTGTTGGGGGTAACGAGCTACAAAGTAATGTATTACTGTAATTACATTACTTTCTTCTATAACGAAGTAAAGTAAAGCTTTACAGTTCAAATTTCAGTAATCACTTTACAGTTACTGGATTATTAAAATCCTGTCCTGCGTTACATTTGCCTTTTCAAAAGATTTTTTTGTTGTACTGAATATTTAAATGTAGTTTATAAAACGGATCCGGTCCTGGGAGTTAATTGGTCATCCAGCGATGTTAAAATACACGATTATAGAAGCAGCTATGATGCAGCACACAGCTGCTCACCTTAACTGTGTATCTATAATATGACTACCCACTGTCACTAAGGAGAGATTGGCTTCTTCACAGTAGCTCCCGTTAAATTGGACAAGACCGACAACTGGTTAGTTAGCTAGCTAGCAAGGTCTGCTACATTTCGGACAACCCAAAAATAGGGTGTAGCCAACCAGGACAATAATATGGAGAGCTGTATTGTTACGTTTAATCACAAAATACAGATCACGCACCTGTCGGCTGATGACGATTCCAAAATTCCTTACTAGCTAAGAAACAACTGGTAGTTAGCCATTGAAGCTAAATGACAACGTCCTGAGTTGTGTTCACCTTAGTTATGCTTAGATGGCTACGCACATGGTAAATTGGGAAATTTGTAGTTCTAGAGAGTAACTCAAAAGTAAACTAATGAGTAGTGTAATTACTTTTCAAAAGGAGTAACGAGTAAAGTAATCCCTTTACAATTTAAAGAAGTAATTGGTAATTTATAACTAATTACTTTTTTTGAGTAACTACCCCAACACTGATGTTAAATCGCACTGAACTACAACACTGGGATTAACAGTTTTTTCATCCACCTTGTGCATCATCTGCGACCATCTGCCAACAAAGCCAACTGTGTTTGAGTGTATTAGAGCATCTGGTGATATGATTTTTGGGACTCACGACATGCAACCAATAAAACTCTGTATTCTGCCAGCTCTCCAAATACATGTATTCATGTATTCTTTTATGTGATTACCTGTTTATGCTAATCAAGACCTGTGAGAACTCTCAGAGTCACCACCAATTGGCCAGTCCAACAGTCATGAATACATAATTATACATGCATCACTGATATATGAGTCAATTCCAAATGAAAGACTAATGCCAAACAGCAGAACTGGGCACATGGACTGTTGCCAGGGGAAACTAAGGAATGCACTGATCATTTCTTGGGACAAATGTATTGAATTGTTAATGTTAGTTTACATTGGTTTCCCATCCAGGACACAGGTGTACAAAATGGCCAGCTGGAAAATTAATATCAGAGATATGCAGAGAAGGATTTAAAAGACCAGATGAAGAACAAATATAATAAACCCATAAATTCTCTAGGAGTGGAGTCTGCCCTGCATGACTGTATGACTTTAGATCCATTTACTACATAAGCCAGACAATCTCTTTTTTAAAATCATACAGTCATGCAGGTCATGAAATTTCATTTCATGACCTGCATGACTGTATGACTTTAGATCTATTCACTACATAAGCCAGACAATCCCTTTTTTCCAGAGACTGTTGATCTGACAGTCTGACAGAATCATAAATGCAGCAGCACCAAAAAACAACAGTTCTGTCATTAGTCTATTAATCCCTCCATACTGAAATCTGACATAAAGACTTAAGTTCCTGAGTCTGACTCTGACCTCTGATCTTTGGCCCTAGTGTTTGACTCTTTGACCCCTCTACTGCTCAAGTATTGGTAGTAACTACTGATGCTGAGTTCATGCCCAGTGGACGTGAGATCATCTTGTTTTGGATGTTTGTGATGAGCTGTCCTGTGTTGGGATGATGGTGCGTAGCTTGCCGGTCAGATGGAGCACTGATCTGGCTGTCAGGCTCTATTTGCCAGGCTGAGCGGAACAGAGCCATGTCATCACTGTTGCTCCCCTTCAACACCCCCACCACCCTTCTCCACCCCAAACCCAAGTCCCAGGCACTGCTGGTCTCTGCTAGGGTTTAGTGAAGTGATCAAAAACAGAACTGACAGCTGGCTAATGGGTGGATTCACAGCAAGACTGCACCCGTTACCATGGTCCATATCATTGTCCTTCTTTCTCTATTTCTCTCTCCTTTCTCCTGCTTTCATTTAGTTTGTCTATTTTCCCTTCCTCCCTCCTCTATATCTCCCTGACCCTGCTTCTGAATACAAGATTTCCCTTTGTCTTCCACTCGTTACTATTCACTTCTGCTCCTCCTCAATCATTCCCCTTGCCTGTCTTTTGTTCCTATTTTTAAGTGTTTTTGTTGTTTATTCCATTTTCATGGCAGGCCCATGAGTGCAAATTAAATAGTAGTGAATGTCACAGAAGCGTGTACAGACTAAACAATGAAGTGACCTGTTTAATTCACAATCAACTCCTTCAACCTGTAAAACAAATCATCAGAGCTGCTTTACTTAATCAGACTCCTCTCTCAGACACCATTGTGAATCCAAGACATCCTATCTGGTCTCATATCTTATTTTGCATAATGGCCTCAGGTACAGGCTACCTCACTGTAATATTGCATTTTCTTAATACTGCTACTCCTTCTTTTGAAGGCTCCTACTTATTTTGCAGCGGCTTCTAAAAACCTTGTCATTTTTGTCAATTTCCGTTCTTTTCGGGTGAAGATGATACTTATTCAAGTCAGGATGTCTGGTCACCATAAAGGGAACGTCACAGTCCCAGAATGATTCAGTTTCTGAAAAGAGACCCACCATAGCTCAAAGCACAGAATGATTCAAAAACCCTTAATTATTCTTGGGACATAGTCATCCTCTCTCATTAAGTCTGAAAAGAAATGTAAATTGAGTAGATAAGATGGCTTCTCAGTATTGTTTTATTTCTCTCAGGGTCTTTTTAAATTACGACAGGACAATTGCTTGGGACTGGATCAAACCACAACCTCCTACTTATCACAAATGACAAAACTGCTGGGCATTTAGAGGCTATTTGAGCTCAGCCACGTCAGGGTTCAGGGCTGTGTACATTTCTGGGTGTGCATTTGGAGGTGAAAGTTATATCCTGATCTCTTGTGGTCTTAAACGCTATTTAAACCATTCAATCACGATGCATAGCAAATCAGTGTTGGCTCATAAGCATGAGTGTAAATTTAACACAACTTGTAAACGTTTCAGTTTTTTTTTTGGTAACATTTGGTCTTTCCTTGACTTATGTTACCAACTGATAGTAACTACACCTTCCTGAGATTTGTTTGAAAACTGTGGAGCTTGTTAATGGACCATAAGACTGTGCAAACATCAAATTGTTGCAAGCATTGAATCTCTGAATAACTTGTTCTTTTTGTTCCCCTATTGGCCTTCATATTTGTAAACAAATAAACAGATGAATATCATCATTGCTAAGATGCCTCTAATAACATAATGGTCTCAAGAGCTGTCCTACTGGAGAAGGTGACCATGCTAGTCATTGCTTAAAATAACATAAAGCCTCTGAACAAATCAGCAGGATATCTTTTTCCATTTTCAGTCACATCTTGTATAAGACACTGATAGTTGTATAGTTACCCCCTAACAGTGAGGGTGGTTGTGTCTCCCTGTCTGTGCCAGTGATAGTTTGAAGCCTATCATTTCTGGATTGATGACTGTGAAGAGTTTCATTTATTTTTTGAGCCACGGCCAAATGACAGCCATCTCTACATTGTCTTCATTTTGAGGGGATAGAATGGTTGTGGAAATGGAGGAGGGGGTGTAATTTTACAAGGTAGACTCATGGTTTGTTAGATGTGCAACAAATTTGAGGAAGACTGTAGTGGTGGGTGATAGTTTTGTATCCGTGAGGAAAATAGCAAAGGCTATCTAAACACCAGTCTCGAGTGAAGTGCTGTTAAGAGACATGCCTGATTGTCCCCATCTCTCTATACTCCCCAGTAAAAAATAAATCTTTAATTTACCTTTCCTCTGTATTGCTCCTCTCTTCTCTCTCTCTCTTTCTCTCTCTCTCTCTTGCCCTCCATGGTTATGGAGCTTTTTGAAAAATAGCAAAAAAGATCATTTCTATCTAACGGTTTTAGTCAAAACTAAATTCCTTCCTTGCCTTTAAGTCCTCCATGGGTACGTGTTTCAAGTGATTTTTATTCTGTTCTGAATATACATTCTCCTGTTTCTTACGCATGATATTTTTCAATGACTCCTTTCATTCTCCACTGTAGCCTTAGAGCAGTCGGTTTTACAACCTTGGAGGCCTTTGTTTATCTTTTAAATTTTTTTAGATTTATTTTTTAATATCACCATCTCAACATCAGTTTATTTTCAGTGTATTTGGAAGGGGCTGTTTCCTTTGCTGTGGAATTGAGATTACCGTTTATTCACTCTGTTTAGCTCATCATGATATGCATAGTATTGTTGCTGATTTAATTTCATTCTTGCTGCATTTTTCTACTTGACAGACGCAGTTTTGCATAGATACATTTCTAATGTTACCTCTGACCTGTTTCCTCTCTTCTCTGTCTATTTCCTGGTAGATCGAAATGTTAGAGCACAAGTATGGGGGCCACCTCATCTCACGCCGCGCCGCCTGCAAGATCCAAACGGCTTTCCGCCAGTATCAGCTCAGCAAAAATTTTGAGAAGATCCGCAACTCACTCCTCGAGAGCCGCTTGCCTCGTCGCATCTCCCTGCGCAAAGTGCGTGTGCAGAACGCCGAAGGCTTCTCCGCCGAGCGGGCACTGGCAGAAGGCTGCAGCCTGGCAGGCATTCCTTTGGTTCGGTCCCCATCACTACCAGCCACCGTGGGCGGCACCCTCACAGACCTGGAGGACTCCTTCACAGAACAGGTACAGTCGCTGGCTAAGTCAATTGACGACGCTCTGAGTAACTGGAGCCTAAAGACCATGTGCTCACTGCAGGAGGGTGGCACCTATCAGTTTAGCTCTGAGGCCTTCAGTGCTGCAGGGGGCAGCACTGGGATGCCTGGGTCAGGTGGGGAGGGGGGCTCCGATGACCCTACGGCACTTCAGAGTGGATCAGGTCAGGTGGACAACCCTGAGAACATACCACGGAATGCCAGCAAGTTGATGATGGCATTTCGAGATGTAACAGTGCAAATAGACAGCCAGAACTTCCGTATGTCCTCCTCTGTTATGGAGTCCTCCACCTCTGTCTCCCTTGGCAACTGTGTTCAACAGGCATGTGCAGTGAGTGAAAAGCCCAAACAGCCCCCAGTGGACGAATCTGCAAAAGAGGAACAACCACCAGCACCCCCCGAAGAGGAGCCAACTTCTCCTCCAGAGCTAGATGAAGGAGAAGTCCCAGATGGGGACTTCCCAGCGCCCCCGCCCAGCGAGATGCTTGGGGAGGAGGCAGAGCAGCCCTCTCTTGCTCTGGGGAAGGAGGAGGCTTCAGCTCCAGGCCAAGAACTTGGGAGCTCAGGAGAGGTGGCAGAGGCCAACCGCTCCCCACTGTCTTCAGAGACCCCAGCCACTCCTGCTGTGGAGGTGCTGGAGGCGAAATGCAGTGAATCTGAGATAGCAGACAACAGCTCGGAGCAGATGAGTAGCAGCAGCACGTCCACATCAGCACGCTCAGCCTCAGAAGCCTCCTCCAAAGAGGCCCTGCAGGCCATGATTCTCAGCCTGCCACGCTACCACTGTGAGAACCCAACCAGCTGCAAGTCACCCACCCTCTCTACCGATGTCATGCGCAAACGTCTCTATCGGATCGGCCTCAACCTCTTCAACATGTGAGTACACTCACAGGTCTCTACCTCATTTACTCATCACTCTCCAAATCCTCCACCTTGAGAGACACTGATTGTTATCATTGTGCAATTCACAACACAGTACTCCTCAAAAGTGATGATAGTCAAAGTGATGATGATACTTCAGAGTAATCCTTGAATTGATAATGATATGGAAATATTGCAGAAATATTCAAGAGACTTTTCTGCAATGGGTTTTTGGTTTTATTTAGGTTTTTTGTATTCTCTCTCTCTCTCGCTCTCTCTCTCTCTCTCTCTGTTTTTCTCTCTCCTTCTCTCCAGCTGTGTTTAGCCCCCTCCCCTCCGCAGTTGCCTGTCACCTTGAGTTTGTCTGAGCAGCTAAAAATAGTCCCTCTTTCATCTGTGTATGGCTCTCTTACATCCTTATGGTCCATATCCACATTAGTGAAGATTAACAAGGGAAGCCAGTCTCAATACAATGATCCTTTGATTAAAATGGCACTGATGTGGACATTAAAAAAGGATAGTCATTAAACTCTAATCACTTTACAGCACACTGCAGAAATGGGGAGAAATGGTTTTATTGTCATTATTAGAGAGAGAGAGCGCAAGAATTCGAAATGATGATGAGGAAAGTAGAAAAGATCAGTAGTTTCTTGTTGAAGCATAGAAATATGCCTTTAATACATCCTCATGAGTGAATGGAGTACAAATATCAGGGCTTCTACCTTCTTTTCTCTCTACTTTTCATCCCCTCTTTATCTCTGTGGGAACCCCCTTTATGAATCTTGGAGCATTAATCACTCCCTACACCTAAAATATCCACTGCATTTTGGAGGATAAAAAAAACAGAACAGCAAGAAATTTTGTGGATCTCAGCTCTTTTTCTGTCAGTCTTTGTTTGTTTCCTGGAAGGGTATACTGCTTGTGCAGGGTTTACAGACTGTTTTAAAGAGCCGATAAGGATTCAGTGTTCAGTTTGCTTCAAGCTGCCTTTTATGCATGTGTGTACACATTTTAAATAGATTCATCCATGACATTTATTCATTTATGCATTTATGGGACACTCAGACATAATGATATCTTGTGGTTTCTATAGATTCCACAGTATTATATGAGCAGACAGTGTATGACATACAAACATTAATTTTAAGGATTAGAAAACTCCATGTAAGCTCTTTATAACATATAGTATTGGACAGTGTAGGGTTCATATGCTTTTTTCTTATAAGGGTTCCACACCTCAAACGAAGATCAAATTTAAAGAATTGCAAAGCTCTTTAGCTGTTAAACTCTTTGTCCATTAGTGTTTAATAGTGTTTAGCATAATTGCTGTATTGCTGGTTTTAGTTTCACTGTCCATACCCTCAGTCCAGACACTTACTCTTAGTCGTCACTGTGATATGAAAGAACATGAGGAGCTGTGGGAGAAAGCTAATAAAATATCACAGTGCTTTCAAACTGTTTTTAACACTTTGATCCATGCTTTTACACTCTCTCTCTCTCACACACACACACTCTCACACTCACACTCACATTCTCACACACACACACACACCCGATCCACATAGAAAATCCATTTATACATTTTGAACATCCGGCCTTATTGCAGTGGATACACAGTTCTCCATTTAAGATTCCACTGCTTGTATTTTCCCCAGCTGTGGTGCTCTCTCCATTAAAATTCAATTCCCGCTTCACCATTCTCTGTGCTCAGCCGAGAGTGACTAAGCCAGGGCCCGATAAGCACTCTGAGGACAAACATTGCCCAGGTGCATGACGGGAAAGTTTGGACTGAGGCAGGGTGGGTGGCTAAATTCCTTTCATGTACAAAGACTTAGTTTAAAATTGTGCACTAAGTGCTTAGTAGACCGCTGGCCCATAGTGGCTGGCACATGCTACCTGCTTGGTTAAAAAAAAAACTTAGTGTTCATTCCAAAAGAGTTTCTGCTCTTTAATGGTAAATAATAATGGAGTAGACTGAATAATTCATCATTCTAGCTAAGGCATAAACCTCTTCTTATAGAGAATGCGCCATGATCCTTCTGAAACTTGGCACTGTGTTTGAAGCCACAGTGATTCAACCTGAGAAACATATAAGAATCATCTAAGCAGAGAGCTCTCATTAGCCATTCTCTTGGAAGTAAAGGTAGTAATTAAAAGTTCCCCTTGTGACTGTAGGAAGGCACATCAGGGGAATTTAGAACGAAAAAAAAAACTCCATGAGTTGCTTATTTGTTTGAAGCAGTGCTCTTTTCTTTTTTTCAATCCAGTCCCCTTGAGAGATGTGTACTACGTACTGTTACAGGGTCCAAAAATCTTGATGTTCCTGCTGTTTAATGAAGGATCTCTGTGCTGAAAATAATCATGTATGGAATAGACTGGGGTGCTGGAACTGGCTCCTGAAGGGGAAGCTGTGAGTCACTGGAGGCCTGAAGAATGATTGCCTCTTCTGCACAATGATCATATTGCATTTGACAGTGGAGCCCACTCTCCACATATTATGCTAGAGACAGATGGTTGTCTCCTCACTCTGTGCCTTTTCCTGTCTATCCTCCTGTTTTTCCCTCTCTTCTTTCCATAAACCCATAGCCTTCATATTGGGATAACAGGGGTATACTTCTTTAATGGAGACAATAGGCAAGGGATTGAGGGCATTGACAAGAATAGTGTAAATCAGCATGTGTGGACTGTGTGAGAGAACATCACTGCCAAGCTGAGTGGGCGCTGAAGTGTGATGGGTTTTTTCTTGTTTGTATTTTGCCATCCTTAATGCTTGGCCCATGCTAATATCATTAAGAGAGGGAATACTGAAGATGTTGCCCATATGGTTAAAATCAAATCGGTTCTCTCTAATGAAGCCTTGGTGAGTCACTGAGATGTCTGCTCTTCTGGAACCTACAACATTGCATTATTTTTAAACTGAAACATGACGTATAGGCAGTAGACGATTTGATATTTTTTAACAGGGGAGATGGCCCAATGGTCAGTGACACGACTCTATAGAGTATATAGGGGGATGGCAGGTTAACAAAGGGGATGCATTTTGGTCATTTTGCTGAGAAGGGGGATAGCATCCCCCCTCATCCCCCTGAGCTTGGCTTAGATACAGGGTAAGAGAAAAAAAGAGCAAGAGTGAGAAAGAAAGAAAAAGTTAGGCCTTATTAGTTCCACCAGTTCATTTTCACAGTTTAATACCTTCAGTAGGCCTCCTCTCCTGCATCTAAAGCAGCTGGATGTGCCTTGGGCTGAGACAGCACCCTGAAGGACAGAATGGGGATTTAAGTCGGGGGGGGGGGGGTCGCAGCATGCATTTACCTTGAGCAGGTAATTAAGGAAACAGAGAGAGTGTGTGAATATATATGTGTGTGTGTGTGTGTGTGTGTGTATGTTTGGGGAAGTAGGAATTGGAGCCAGCAGATTTAGAGGAGAGATGGAGGACGTATGGGAATGAGAGAGCAGAATGACTTCCATGACCCTAAATTGAGTTTTCACCCGGTATGTGAACGGAAAGGGAATGTTTGTGCTCCCCTGAGGAAAGACACTCAGCAAGAGAGAGAGAGAGAGTGTGTGTGTGTGTTTGTGTGTGTGTGTGTGTTTGTGTGTGTTTCTGTGTGTGTGTGTGCGTGCGTGCATATTCGTGTTGAAACTTGGCTCTGTATGTTTATGTTGTTTTGTATGAGAGAAAGCAAGCATTGGAGAGAGCTTGTGCAATAGAAATTGCTTTCACTCTCCCTCTCTTTCTGTCACTCTCCCTCTCTACTCCAACATTATTTATCATTAAAGACTTCTCTTAAAATACAATCTGTTGAGAAGAGAAGTCTCTTGCTTAACCATTTCTGCCTGAGAGAAGCTTTGCCCTTCTCAAGAGTCTTTGAAAAAATATTTGAATTCCCAGCATCCTTTTCTTCTTTCTGCTTGGTCTCATTCTTTGAGTAACAACACTGGAGCGGGGGTTCCCCGGGTGTCAAGTGGGCTTCACACCTGGGTAATCTCCTCTTGCTGCCTTACAGGTAAAAATGGATGTGCATGGACAACACACTGAATAAAAGATGAGGGTAATGACAGAGGTGGATGAGGGGAGAGATAGGTGTAGAGAAAGGGAAAGATGCACACGGATGAGCTTCACAGATATTACGTGACTAAACTGCTGAGAGAGGGGTTTAATTAACACAACAGATCAGCAAAACTAACTCAGACCTACTTTGGGGAGATCAACGGACTGTAAACTGTGTGTGTGTGTGTGTGTGTGTCCGTCCGTGTGTAGGAATAGAAGACTTGAGAAACGTTTCATTGGGCTAAATCTGCAAATCATCACTCAGCTCATTTTGCACCGTTATAGGTTCAAAAACACTGTAATTAAAATGACTCAACAGCTGGTGAGCTCTTCATGATGACCCTGCATTAAGAGACATATCTTTTAGATACAACAAAATATTTGGATTTTTTTGTAAATAGGTCACACTATTTGGATAAAACTCATTGTTCAAGAGAGTTAAAAGCAAAGTTAGAGGCAGTTTTGTATGAGTGATATGAAGCCTATTGTTGTCCATTCTGACTTATTTTAAAAGCTTGTCTTTGGGTAAACCGCAGTGATGAGGCTTGAAGGATGGCACGTCCAGCAGAAACTTGAGGGCTGTCCCACTGTGAAAATGAGTGGTGGGCATTGGCCCTTTGTTACTCTGCTGGTGGAGCCTGGGTCAGAGCAGTAAGACCTCTAACAGTAGCATTGTTGGGCCATAATGCACAGACATAGTTCAACTATAGTGAAGGTGTGTGTGTATGTGTTTGTGTGTGTGTTTGTGTGTGTGTGTGTGTGTGTGTGTGTGTGCGCGCCTGCGTGTTGGAATGGTCAGATATGTATGTAGAGGAGAGAAAAAGTATGGGAGACACTTATGAGGATCCATGTGTTCACTTAAAATATGTAACTGTAGGGATTTATTTGTTTAGTATAACACCTCTGCCCTCTCTCTCTGTCTCCCATAGACTTTCTCTCTAGCTCTCCAGCACTTAGCTGTTACGCACGTTTGTGCTATATAAGAGCTGTGGCATGAAATGGCATATAAGTGTAGACTGCAGCAGGCAGAGTTACACATTCTCTACATGTCTCATATCCCTGTGTACTGTGATCGCTTATCCAAAATCTTATATAGAGGAGAGAGAGAGAGAGAGAGAGAGAGAGATTTAGGGAGGTAAAACTTAAATCGATTATATTTTCTGGCACATTTAAATATAGTATGTGACTATAGGCTGATGTTGGAAAGCTTTCAATGCATCATCAGAGTATTTACAGAAAAACAGAGCTGCAAAACACTTCTCTTATTTTACTTCATCTCCTTTTGTGAGTTATGTTCACAAGCTCAACACTTTAACTTTAAGTAGATGATGTAAAATCATTGCTAAGGATTGTAATAATTACTTGATAAATTATGTACGGTGACTTTATTAAGGTCATTCAGCGAACTACAGACTCTACATTCAGGTGTTTTGTATGTAAAAACCCTGAATAAAGTGAATGGCTACTGCTGCTGTCCTTTTTATTTGTACTATACATGCCTGCATTTATCTCCATAGATCTTGTTCATTGTTAGAATTTGATCCAGCTAATGTTGTGATCACATATCCTGGGGTATCAAAATGTAATTCTGTATTGGTCCCTCTCTCCATGTCCCTTTCACTAACAGAAATCCAGACAAAGGCCTTCAGTTCCTCATCTCCCGAGGATTCATCCCGGACACACCCATAGGCGTGGCTCACTTCTTGCTGCAGAGGAAGGGGCTGAGCCGTCAGATGATTGGTGAATTTCTTGGAAACAGCAAGAAGCCCTTCAACAGAGATGTTCTAGAGTGAGTATCAACCTGCCCTTATGCCCTTAATGCATGTAAGACACTGGCATCCTCTGATAAATTCATTTTTCTTTTTGTTTTTTTCTTTCTTTGGCTTTGAGTTGCTGGAGCATCTTTTAATTAGGTCTCCTCCAGCAGCTGTGCTCCCTTGATTGAAAGAGCATCGTTCTGCAGTGAGGAATGCTGCACTGCTGAGACTACTCAATACAATAGTGGATTTAGTCAAATTAGAAAATCTGATTAGTTTGTGTTAGTCTGTGCATGTGTGTGTGTGTGTGTGTGTGTGTGTGTGTGTGTGCGCGCGTGTGTGTGCGCGTGTGTTGTGTGTGTGCTGTTCTTATTTACTGGATAGACATGGAGTTGGGTTTGGCTTGGGTTGAGAGTTGGGGGGAGGGGCCAGAGGGATAGTGAGGTGAAGAGGAAAAAGAGAGAGAGAGAGAGAGATCGCTCACAGACAGCACTTTATCGACTGAAAGTTTAAAATGTCAGACTCAGCTGATGGCTGGTTGATTGCTCTCAGCGTTGTGACCACAGTTCTGCTTGGCCTCTTCATCTCTTAGTTTAGAGATTAGATGGCTTGCCGTTTTGGAGAACACCAGTTTTCAACAGTCACTGTGTGTTTCATCAGGCACTCTGTAAGAGCCAGATTAGGCTGTAATAGAAAAACAGCTCAAAGTGTTTTTTTTCCCAGAGAAATAGTTGATGGTTTTTTCTTTTCATTCTTTTCTTTTATCAACTGAGTCTTTTAAAGACAGACCTCAGTGTTCTGAAAGAACATCTGAAACAGCAGGACAGATGGGCAGGATTTTCCTTTCAAGTTTCTCTCCTGAGAGAAAGAAAGAAAGGGAGAGAGAGAGAGAGGGTCTGTGTTGCCCCAAAAGAGAACCCAATGTTCTTATTAAAACTCATTAACACACACTTTCTTTCATGTCGTTGAATGCCACTGTTTCACGTTCTTTTTTCTTTCTCTCTGTCCTCTGATCACAGTTTTTTACAACCCCCTCAACATTTCAACATCACTGTTCCATGATAGTGATTCACTCCTTAAACAGGGGTACATATAGTGTAGTGTGTTGCTCACAGAGTCATCTGGATTACTCTACTGCCTACAATGATCATCGAATAAACAATCGCCTCTTATCCCATTCTGAAAGTTGTCTTCAACAGCCTAGAGCAATTTCAGTTAAGCCACTAATAATAGTTGTTTCTGCCAATTAAGGCATTAGTAATAAGATGAATTGAATGTGTGATTTTGGCAAAAATAAATTCCAGAATTGAAAAATAGCCCAGAGCTGCTAACGAAAATAACTCTCTTGAGTTTATGACAGAACTCTACTACTAGCTATTAGGTTCAGCTGATGGAGGTGTATTTAGTGAAATGTTCTGGGAGATGTGGATACACTGTTATGCTTTTTAGCTCTACTCTGTTAACTTATTTACATCATTGGGAGTGTGATATGGATTTTCACTGTTTCTTGTGCGAGTGGCTGTCTGCTCTTGGCTCTTATAAAAACCAGAAAGAGTGCAGACGTGGTCTAGCTGAGAGTTAGAGAAGTGGAAAGAGGGGCAGTGATGGTGAAATAATACGAGCATGAAGTCACTCATCTGTGTGGATGATATGGAGAAATTTACTGGGCTTATCTGTATCTGTGAGTGTGGGAGTCGATGTGTGTATATTTGTGTCTGACTGTGTGTGTGTGTGTGTGTGTGTACGCGTGTGTGCTCGTGTGTGTGTGTGTGTGTGTGTACGCACGTGTGCTCGTGTGTGTTTGTGTGTACGCGTGTGTGCTCGTGCGTGTATGTGTGTGTGTGCACATACACATATTTGTGTGTCTGTCAGACCCACTCTTGTTCACCAGAGAAATAAGGAGCTGTGTTGAGCTTGTCATTGCCTCGTCAGAACAAACACGGCTCCATCTGGACGGCTCTGTGTACCTGTACCGTGCCTCTCAGCATGTTCTAATCAGGACACGCCTGCACTGCACAGACACACTCATTCACATATGCATGTATCTGACACACATTCATTAAATAACCAATCGGTGTAGCATAGCTTTGGCCAATGCAGTGCCTGAGGTCATTATGGGAAATGAAGTGCTTTAGTGTTTCTTTACTCTGTGATAACTTGAAGAGAAGAAACAGGAGGGAGGAACAGAGGGAGAGAGAGGGAAGAGAGGAAGAGGGAGCTAGAAAGTGTGAGAAAGCAACAATGAATGACATATCAAGGAGGCAATGGGAGAAGATGAAAGAAAAGGTACTCGGAGGGGGGTGGGGGTGGGGGGGCATTGACAGTAAGGAAAGAATTAGAGAATCCAGAAACTGGTGAGCCACTGAGAGAGAGAGAGAGAGAGAGAGAGAGAGAGAGTGAGAGACAGAAAAAACAGTGTTTGGAACAAGATGAAAGAGAAGTTAGTAGTGTAACATGGTTTTGTAAATCTCAAAGGGTTTGCAAATTATCCACCCTTCAATGTCATAATTTTATAGCCATTCGGGTTTTTCAGGGGCTTCAACGGTTTCTTGTATAATCTAAACAATTGTGTACCAGTAGAACCACATTAACCATTATCCACTCACATACACTCACAAAAATGCATGTTGTTTGCCCCTAGCTGCCAACAGTTTGTAATTTTTTTAACTGTTATTAATTAATTATGTCATTTCAATTACCTGGGAATTGTAGTATGCTCCTTAATTTAACTGTTACTACATGATTTTGCATCTCTTAAATGAATGCTTGAACATGTGTGCATGTGTGCATGTGTTAATGTTTGTGTGCTTGTTCATGAGTGTCTTTCTGTGCCCGATTTGATTATGCCCTGTTTTTTACTCACATATGTTTGTTCAGAAAATATTCCATTGTTCTTTGGGTGACTCAGCCATGACAAATAACGTTTCTCATTTCACAATGACATTCAATTCACCAACTGTGCATTACACTGAGCCATCTGAACAGAGACTGGAGGGAAAAAGAAAACGCTCTGCTTTTCCCTATGATTTATTCTCCTGCACTCCTGGCTCTTTTTCTCACTCTAAACACCTGATTAACACAGAGAGCCAGAGTAAGAGTTTACACGTCCCCCAACTCTGCCTTATCAGATTACCTCCGAGTGCACTTTCTAATGAGGACACATCTTTTTATCAAGCCCTTATGGCTGCATGCATGACAATCTTATTCTGAAAGTATCTCTTTTTCTTCAAATATGTTACATCCAGATTTTTTTTTGGTCACACAGAACCACAAAACTGAAAAATATCAGTCCCCCTGTTCAACACCTGTTTGACATTTTATGGCACCTCCATGACCTGTAGCACTGGTTTCAATCAACTTATTTGTTTTGACCTTTTGACCAGTATCCATAGCTGTTTTTAATTACAGCTCACTTGAGTGTGGAGCGATACTTGGTATGGATAGCGTTGGATCCTGTCACTCTCCTGGCAGCTGTGAGGTTGATAACATGACTCGCTGTGCGTGGCTAATCCTTACCTGCTCTGTCAGAGCAGGTAGACTGAAGTATGGAAGTCCAGCTCTCCTGTTAATGAGGAATCTTCAGGTTCACCTCCCCTGAGCCACAACACCAAGCAAAGCTGTGTCCAATACGACAGAGATGGGATATGAATACTAACTAAAGAGTCTCCAGGAAATCTCTCTGTGTTTTAACTTTGTCTCTTAACTTTCTTTGTGCTCTCTCTCTCTCTCTCTCTCTCTCTCTCTCTCCCTAATCTCCCTCTCTTCAAGCTGTGTGGTGGATGAGATGGATTTTTCCGGAATGGAGCTGGATGAAGCTCTGAGGAAGTTTCAGGCCCATATCCGGGTTCAGGGAGAAGCTCAGAAAGTGGAACGGCTAATTGAGGCTTTCAGGTGAGGTTCGTTCAGCATATCATTCATGGGACTCACTGAAGTACCTCCTTACCAATCTGCCGAACCTTCAGCCCAATCTGCACAAATTAGCTAACACTTGGATAGACATGGTGACCTTGCCCATGTTGAAGAATTGTCAAGCATCACTGAAAAAGAAGGACACAGTGCTTCAATCAGGAACTTTGTTTCGCTCATATAAATAAAAAACACATAATTTCTTAAAATTACAAAGTATTACAGTGAAATCTAACAGCAGCTGAATTTGGACCCCAGTTTACAGCCTTTACCGAATGATGACGTCAGAATTGCTTCAGCCACTGAAACTGACTGTATTTATGTGGAGACATTACTTCACTGAGGGGATTAGGACATGTGTGAGACTCTAACATAGTATGGTTTGCCATCTAGAGACCCTTCTATAATACATATCTCATTAACATCTAATGTTATATCAAGTTTGTTCAGTCAGCATTACTGGGAATACTAATCCTGTATGGTAGCTGTGATGGCATGTTTCATGTCTTTGTATTAATGTCAGCAATTAGAGCTTGGATTCTGCTGATGTGTTGAAAGGGAGGCACTTTTGTCAGTATAACTGGAAATGGTAGAAACATTGCAATGTCTTGGATTGCAATGCGCTTGTGTGTGAGTGAGAGCAAGAGAGGGAGAGAGAGCGAGTGGTTTATAAATAACTGTGATTGCATAACATAACCCAGGCTGTCTGTTCCTCCCTCCCCCGCTGCTGCCTTTGATATTTCACCACCCAAAAAAAGAGAATGAGGAGAAAACAAGGATCTGAAAAAAACCCCTAACACATAAGGGATAGAACAACGCCACAGAATAGTAGATCTTTTTTTTCTCTTAATGAATGAGGAGAAGATCTGTGATTGCTAAGCCATATGTGTTTCTCAGACTTGTGACACTTAAAAGAAGCATTAGCACTCGGCATCTCATCTGAGCTATTTTAGAGCCTGAGTCTGCTGTGCTATCAATAGAATGCACTAAAGTGCAGCCTAATTACTATTTCATGAACAGTCGTTTTGCCTGTTTGTTTGTATTCTCTGCCACCAGAATGGAGGTTGTTTTATCAGTGCCCTCTTGTGTAACCACAGTGGCTGTGCTATTTAGGACTGAAGATTTAGATACATTAAATTCCACCCTCAGAATGGCTTTGGTCTGTTGAGAACGTCACCTTGACACTTTGAGTTTAATTCTCTGTCATTGAAAAGATCAGGAAGGGCACAGTAAAAATGAAGAGAATGGGACAGTATAGGCTTCAGTGCCACATCAACATTGATATCCTGACCATATTCACACGTGTTCCCATGTTCAACCAAATTAGGATTCAAGATTACAGAGCAATACACATACACATGCATTGTGTGTGTGTGTGTGTGTGTGTGTTTGTGTGTGTGTGTGTGCGCGCGTGCGTGTGTGCGCGTGTGCGTGCGTGTAATTATAACATAATCTGGCCCTCTGAGATGTAGATTGCAATCATCCAGTTCAGTGGGTGCATGTCTTCTGGGGAAGCACCATACCTGGAAATTATGATTTATTAATATGAAATTATAGTCTTTACTTGAGTACATGCCCTCTAGTGCCTCTTCTGCATAAATAAGAAACATACTCATTCATGGAAAAGACATGATTAATTTTTAGACATAAGGCTTTATGGAACTGTGTGTCCTTTATTCTAGGTATTTCAGTTATGTTAAGGTGATATGTGTCCATATGAAGGATGCTACCATGGCAGTATACTGTTTGAGAGTGCAGCTGTAATTCTTTTCAATGAATTCGGTAAGAGAATTAATATTTCTCTTGCATCTATTTTTTTATCTAACAGTCTTAGATCTAAATATAAAAATGTATTCAGTTTACCCCCATAAATATGTACTGTGTACCATGTAAACATTCCTAATGTGTAAGAAAAGCAAGGGTTTTAGCTGTGTAATGACAAATGATATAAATACCTGATGATATAACAACTGACTGTTACTATATACCATTCATTTAGGATGTTCAGTATTATCCTAGTGATGTGATCAGTAACAGAATCAGGAACAGTCTTTGTGTTGTATAGAGAAGCTCTGAACTCGTCTCACTTTTCTCACTAACAGTCGGATGCAGTTATTGTTGACTGTTATGTGTAATGACAGTTTCTTGAGGGCAGATAGATAGAAAGTGGAATGTGTAAGAGTTTCTAAGAACAGTGCTGAGATACACGTGTCCCCATCTCTGGTCTTCCTCATCTATCAGATGTCTTCCCCTCTTTACTGCATATGCTACTAACCTCTATTCTCGATGGCTCATCAAATTAGTCTCTACTTGACTGTTTCAACTAAAATATGGACTCCCTCAGTGCCTATATTAGATTAGATTGATGAAGCACCAAGGGGTGTTTCCCCTCCTATTTTCTTCACAGCTCACAGACAGACTGGATTTAAGGATAGGCTGAGGGATCTAGATCAGCAGTGACACAGGCTGTTTCATCTTTACTACAGAAATGCATGTGTAAGGACTTTCATATTTCTGTTTTCCGTCCACGCTCGTAAACCTAGCCAAGCCTGCCAGATTGCTTTAGTTCTGCTGCTTGCCCCGGGGACTTAATTTACCTGCTCCTCTGAGGAGATGTGACGGCATGGAGCTGACCCATGTTAGCTGTAATGCTGGCCCTTTAAGAGAACTTGTGTCAGAGGAGTGACTGCCACGTGTATGGGACAAGCTCAGAACTAGCCAGTGATGTCAAAGTCCTTAAACATCTGGTCTCTTTTAAAATGAAACTTTCTCTTTCTCTTTTCCTCCCTTTCTCTTTGTCTCTCGCATCTTTTGCAGTCAGCGGTACTGCATGTGCAATCCAGATGTGGTGCAACAGTTCCATAACCCTGACACCATCTTCATCCTTGCATTTGCCATCATCCTCCTCAATACAGACATGTACAGTCCCAACATCAAACCGGACCGCAAGATGATGCTGGAGGATTTTATCCGGAACCTTAGAGGTGAGTATGGGATGAAAGAAAGGAGGGAAAGGGAAATCAAGGGAACGGTCGTGTGGGAACAAGATGGGAAATGTAGAAATTGCTGCAGGAGCTCGGAGGGGACGACAGGTGTTGAGAAGAACGTTGAGGTGAGGTCAAAGAAATGGAAAGGCAGGGCTTTAACATGTCAGATGAATCTTTTTCCCAAGGAGTATGTTCAAACTTAAGCCTATTCAAGGAACTTAATGATGTAACTTTAACACAGATCATTTTTTATTCAAAATTTGCACAGAATAGCAGAATTTTTCCGCCGCCTTTATTTTTTCTATTTTCATTTGAAAGCATGAGGTTATTGCCAATATTGCCAATATCTGAAATGCTGCAGTGTCATAGCTACTTTGTCACAGAAGAGTCAGACAGGAAAAGAATCGATAGAGACCAACTTTAATGGGTTCATCAGAGTGAGTCTTAATAATTAGTTTAGATTGGAAAATCAATTTTGGCATTTACATATGCTGCATGATTGGCCTTTTTTTTCTTTGTCCTTCGCTCTCTTGTCTTCTTGTCTTCTCTCCAGCTTGCCCTCTCCTTCCTCTTTTTCAATATCTCTACTTTTTATTTTTGCTGTTTAGGTTGGGTAGAGATAGCTTCATGCTACATAATTTACTTGGCTAATTGACTGGGTGAAACACAATTAGGAGACAGAAAAGGATGTTAATGAATGTCACTGGAGTGTGCATTAACTTAATTAAAACAGACCAGAGATGTCAAAAGCATCTCTGTGTAAGTGTCATCTGACCCCACACTGTACACTTTGATTTAGTCAAACAAAGCAGCCCTTGACTGACCCACTCATACAAATTGATTACTGAGGGAGCAGGACAGGAAACAGACACATCACGAAGCGGAATGTTCTCTCTCTCTCTCTCTCTCTCTCTCTCTCTCTCCCTCCCTCTCTCTGTAATCTCCTCTCCTCTCTTTTTATCAGCTGGGAAAGCAGGATAGCAGAGTGGATGGAAAATATAGAGAGACAGATTGTTAAATATTGATGAAAAAGAGACAGGAAGAGTGGCAGAGAGAATAAATGAGAACAGGAAAATGTGTGTGTGTGTGTGTGTGTGTGTGTGTGTGTGTGTCTTAAGTTTCCTGCTACCTTGGCTCACACCATTGGCCTGACCTGTGCTCTCTCCTCTCCTTTAAATGACTTGTTGCCCAATCTGTCTGTCTGTCTGATGCAACAATGTCTCAGCATATCTGTATAATTAAACTTTAAATATATCACTGGAGTCCTCATTCCCCTAATGTCCCAAGCCTCATTCAGTTCCCTCTGATCAGTTCTAAATCTAAATGGGTTTCATCTCATGGACAGCGTTTTCGGTCAGTATATAGACTTTTATTAAAAGAACATTGTGTTCTATTGGAATCTGACCTTGAGTAAGGGACATTCTGAAGTATGTAGGAAGTGCTGAACTGCAGTGTAGTATCTCTCTCTTTGCTTCCTCCTTGCCTCTTCATTTTTTTCTTCCAAAAAAATATTAATCTTGCGACTTCTCTAGCAGCTATTTCTTACCCTATGATTGTGTCTTGGGTGTGTGTGGGTGGCAACTTCCATTAGGCTCTGTGGCTGTCCTGGACATTTGGGTTACAGAATCATGCTAACATGCAGGGGCATGAGCACACACGCACACACACACGCTCACACACAGGCTCATTTAAAGACGTGTTGTGAGGCTCCATGAGAGCATTTGTCATTTTAAATTTTCTCTCCTCTTTTTCTCAGAGAGTGAGCCAAACTGGAAACATTAGATATGCACTGGCAAAGAGTGTGTGGGAAATCTATAGCAGAGTAAATGTGAGTGGAGAATCTGTACTGGATGTATATATTTGTTTTTGTCTGTGTGTCTGTTTTGTCTATCTGCGTGGGTGTGACCGTGTGTTTCTCAGGCGTGGATGATGGAGCAGACATCCCTCGAGACATGGTGGTAGGCATTTATGAACGCATTCAACAGAGAGAGCTACGCTCCAATGAAGACCACGTCACCTACGTCACCAAAGTGGAGCAGAGCATCATGGGCATGAAGACTGTGAGTGAAAAATTCTTAATAATGGTCCTCTACACTTTCTACAGAATTACTACAGATAGAAATATTCAACCCAATATTCTGACCAATCAACTGCAACCTAATGTAAAAACACAGACATAAATTCAATATTCTATTCACTGATGTTCATAGGGATAAAGCATGGAATGTCCTCAGAGGTTATGATTAAATAATACAGCACAATCTTGTAATGACAAAGTTACCAGCTCTGTCCAGTATTGTACCTTTTTGTACCTATTGTACCTTATGTGTACCTTAGATTGACCAAGGTTGTCCAAAGCATTTTGTATGAATAGTGTGTACCTAAATAACCTAATTAAACTAAACAAAGATGGATCTTTCATCGCTTCTTTTCTCCAACACATTCACATGACAAAGCCTGAGATTGGCTTGACCATCAGAGAGTGGTCAACACCTGAGACAGAGTGAGAGAAAGTGTTTTTGCTCAGTTTGTGTTGGCAAGTGATATATGAACACATTTCTGAAGACATACAAACTGTTGTCATTGTCTAAGCATTGATTAATAGAAATGGAGAAACAGCCTGTTCTTGCTGAATCTATAATTTATGTGCTTGTGTGTGTGTGTGTGTGTGTGTGTGTGTGTGAGCATGTGTGCAAGTACAGGAAATATTTGAATGTGAAACACTTCACGGACTTTTCATTACTGACCATGGCCCCCACGGAAGCTCACAGACACTCACACACAAACACACACACACAAGAGAGATAAGAGAGAAACAGTGCCCACATCCACTTTGATGAGTAGTGCCTGCAGCATAACTGAGGTTTGTTAATTTATGCTGCAGTGAAAAGGGTGTATACAGTTATGCATATACAGCTATACATATCCAGCTACATCTATACAATTATACATTTACAGCCATGTAATTACAGCTGTGCAGGGGAATACCATCTTTTTATATAATTATTTCACCCGCTTGATCATCATTCATGAGACAGGCTCCTAGTTTAAATATACTTTTAGTAAGAGGTTTGCCAAAACATTTTTTTTAGAATTGCTGTTTGCTTCTAAAGCTTGTCACTGATTCCGCATGGTTTGCCCAGTGTGCTCGTGAATTTGCCTCTCCTGAAAGACAGAGGGATGTTCTGGATCATTGTCTGGCTTTTTATTTTGTAATCTGCTTTGGATAAACTGCACAGAGAAACCGTGTCTCCTATGAGAAGACTAAAGCTCATGCTCTCATCACAGTCCAGTCTTCACTCATGCCCTTATTGTTTCACCCGCTCTCTTTTCCTCTTTTCCTCTCTCTTGTTCCCCCATCCTCTGCCTGTCAGTGTCCAGTTTCTTAGTACACCTATATCTTTTTCACTCTCTCTTGAGTGAACTCCTTAAACCACATAAGCCATTTTGTAGTAAACGGATGGATAGACAACACTGAAATTAAAATGAAGCTCAACTATATACCTTCTCTCTCTCTCTCTCTCTCTCTCTCTCTCTCTCTCTCTCTCTCTCTCTCCTCTTTCTATCCCTCTTTTTCCCTCACTCACTCTTCCTCTTTTACCTGTCTCTCTTTTAACATTAATTTAGACCAGGATGCCTGACGCTGTCATTACAAATGCTTTTTGGTAATCATCATTATTTTGTTCCATGAACTTAATACAGTACATTGCATTAATCTTTCATAGAATCCACTGACACAAGGATATTTCTGTTAGAGAGGAGCCAGCTGGAATGGTGAATTAGGATTAAATTCATTAAAATAAAATGTAATTCAGAATTTGTGCAGCTTTAGAGGTAGCTGCTGTACAACGTCCTTTAATGAACTTTTTCTTTAAGCTCATTGAAGTTAAAAATCAGTGTACGCCTTACTCAGTTGTTACTAGTTGTTACTGTCGGCACAACAGTTTGAGGCACTTTTTTCCCCTGGGTTCAGATACCGTGTGTTTGATATGACAAAATCAACTTTCAGTATCAAAAACTCAAAAGTTCAGGCTTCAGTAACACTGACCTAGACTAGGTCCACATGTAGAAAATGAATTTGAGTTACATACTTCATATGCGTTGAGGCAGGCTAGGTCTTAACTTGTTGCTCCATTGAACAGCGAACTGGTATAAGGTATCTGTATTCCTCAGGGTTCTTCTATTTAACTCCAGGCCAAAGGACCAATATTTGCACTTTTCTCCTCTCGCTCTCATTTGTGTACACAAACTATAGATTTCACCTCAGTTTCTCGCAGCATCAGTCCCAGTATTACTGTTTGCCTTCTCTCTGCCCAAGCGTAAGCCTAATTGTGGTTTTATTATCAGATGAGAGCAGGAGAGAGATGGTGAGTGAGTTTCACTGGGCTGGAGGCTCTAAAGGCACACAGAGGATGCCCTGTCACACACAGATATTAGGCTGCTCTCAGCAAAGCCAATGGAGCAGAAAGTGATCAATACGACCTGGCCACTCAGGCTTTAATAAACACTGGAGCAGAATCTTTTTGTACCCTCTCTAACAAACACACACACACACACACACACACACACACACGCACACACATACACACACGTTCGTTCACATCCCTTATTCATTCTTTCTTTTTTCCCTGGTCCAGCTGTTGTGGTGTAGATCTTTTTCCAGTGTGTTTGAATATACTGTGATTTAAGAAATGTATATTGCGGACGTTGCTACACACACACACACACACATACACAGAGTTTAGGAGTGCCTTATGAGGACCATATCTCTTGTTTGTGTCAATCAGCACTGTTGTCTGACGTCTGTTTCCTTAGTAATGACTGAACAGATCAACTTTAACAGTGGCGTTCTCAAAGATATTTCCCTCTTGGTGCAGCTGGATTTGTGAGGATGTATGAGATGGAAGAATACAGTGATCCAATGTATATGTTTCCAATGTATATGTCAGTTATCTTTCTGCTCGAGAAGTCTCAAAAAGCATATTTCGGATTAGATTTATATATATTTTATATATAAATATCATTCATCTTTGTTTTAGACAATGAAAAGTGGCATTATTTTTCATCTACTTGAAAGTACATATGATTTTTTGTCTATATGTTTACCTGTAGGTTCTCTCAGTGCCCCATAGGAGGTTGGTATGCTGTAGTCGCCTCTTTGAAGTAGCTGATGTCAATAAAGCCCAGAAGCAAGCCGCTCATCAGAGGGAGGTCTTCCTCTTCAATGACCTCATTGTGGTAAGACTCTCCTTTTTCACTGGCCCATGGAATTTTTCTCAGTCAAGCTTCATGGGAAATGTAGCTTATTAGATCTTTTAAAAATCCCTGTTCCAAACCTCATTTCAATCAGGAGGTATTACCTTGGAACTTTGAATGTCGTCTCTACCGACTAAGGCGCGTAATTACCAAGTTCCTCCTCTGAGCTGATGAATGTTATTGCTTTTTTCCCTCCACGGTGTGCCAATTTGGATGTGCTCACTTGTTTTTTGTGTTTTGTAGCAAGGAGGTTTCAGAGCTATTTATTCAGTAAAACATTATGCTTAACAGTGTACTTTCAAGCATACCATACAGTTCTTGCCTGCACTGGAAACAGAGCGATGTGGACAATGATGAAGTCTTTCCTCATTCTCAACCGTGTGAATAAGTCATTATTTAGTCAAAGTCAATCAGAATGGGTCCTGATATTAACCAGAGATTATACATCTATAGTAATTAATGTAGCCATTAGGACGATTCAGAGGTTATCTCCGTGAAGTATTAAACTACTCTCATAATTACAAGTTCTCATCTTAATTTTGATGTAAAATTGAGGGGAAAATAAAATTGTCCTTTTTTTACAGAAGTGATGATAGTAATTGTGCCTGAGAGAAACTATTTTAAATGCTGATTTAGATATAACGTATGATTTTTCTGGAATGAAAAGGTTTTGATTTGACATAAAGGAAAATGTCATAATTACTCATATCTCTATTCCTGTTTTTTCTCCCCTAAGTATTAGGGAATAAAGACTGAGAATATGGAAAAAATAGTGGAATCTCCCTGGAGCATCTGATAATTAAATGTAATTAAGTTTATTTGAAGACACTCTCTCAGCAGCTCCCAGGCTTAAGTTATTTAATGTTTTGCATTAATTGTGAGGAGACATTTATTTGTGTGTTGACTGATCATTCTCCCTCTATGTAGCTCTTCATTCATCTCTGTCTGTCTCAGAGTGATGTATAGATTTAATAGTAGGTTGCTTAGAAAGGACATACTGAATACACTCCTTCTCTATTTTTCTCTGTATCTGTCCTTCTCTTCCACACACACACACCTTATTCCCTGACTTGATATTTAATTTTTGAGCAGCATAAGAGGTCTGAGTTACTTAGGAAACAGTAATATTGTAAACTGTAATCTGTAAACTGTGTCTAGGTTCCATGGTTCACATAATTTCCCATGGATTCCAAATATATCTCATTTATTATTATTATTATTATTATTGTTATTATTATTGTTATTGTTGTTGTTACTATTATTATTACTCATAACAACAACAACAACAATAACAATAACAATAATAATAATTTTGTTATCATGATGTGCGTAGTTGTTATTCAGTGGGAAGCTTGGGTCTTCCACAAACTCATTTGCCAGTTTTCCAGTTACAAACAGTTTCAAAACAGATACATTAATACCACCTTGATAGGCAAATTTGGCGTTGATATGGTTGAAATCATACAGAAGATACCGAGGTTTCGTGCTGTTGTAGACTAACATCACCCAACATAGATTGCATTGTCTCTCATGTATCACTGAAAACTTATAAACTAAAATGTCATTTAAGATACACAAGATTGATTCTAGTACAGTCATCTTAAGCTCTATGTTCCAGCACTGTACAAACTAAATTTTTTGGTTTTAACTTTTAATATTCAAACTTTGAGTGCTAATCAAAGAATAGAATCTGTGGTTTTGTCCCTTAATGGTTGTCCCTTTGTGATACTGGGAATATGAACTTATGGTGAACTTGTATTGTTGAGATTAAAACTATTCAGCTAGCTTCACCTCATTAAGATGTTCTGATGTGTTAATGTGCTGACGTATGAGAGTACATCACTTTCTAATTTCAGACACAGTGGCATTTGTCTAAGCACCACAATATCTTGGTTGTTTCTACCTGCTGTCTCTGGCTGAAGCTCTCCGTCAGATGTGCTTAGATGAGTTGTGTCCACATGTCCCATCAATCGTACTTTTCTTTCATATGCTGAGATGCATATTAAGATGCATCTTATTGAAGTGTACATATTACGCATGAGCTTAAATATAGTTCAGAGTGCAGTGTAGGTTACTTTTTTCTGAGCGCACAGAGAATGAGATTGTACTGTCACTACAGGGTCTCAGTCAACTCAAAGTTAGCGCAGAAAACAATTAGTATCATCAAAGTAGTGTATGCCTATTGATATATATTTTCATACACTTTAATACACTTTTATCGCTTAGAGCTTTTTATACCCGGTGGAACGCTGAGGCGTAGCCATGTCAGAGACAAAACTCAAACAGCTGTGGTAGTCATTAGGAATTTGTTTCTCTGTCTGTTAAGTGAGTGTGAGAGAAATCATTATTACACTGTTTCGCCCCTCAGATTTTAAAGCTGTGTCCAAAGAAGAGGAGCTCTGCTGCC